>NW_013667914.1:2310-4482 GCF_000517525.1 Limulus polyphemus
ATATTATTAGCGGCGAATAAAGAACTATATTATTGATGGTGAGTAAAGGACTATATTATTAATGGTAAGGCAAGGACTATATTATTAGCGGCGAATAAAGGACTATATTATTGATGGTGAGTAAAGGACTATATCATTAGTAGTGAATAAAGGACTATATTATTGATGGTGAGTAAAGGACTATATTATTAGTAGTGAGTAAAGGACTATATTATTAATGGTAAGGCAAGGACTACATTATTAGCCTTGGTGTATAGTTATTTACTCACCATCAATAATATAGTCCTTTATTCGCCGCTAATAATATAGTCCTTGCCTTACCGCTAATAATATAGTCCTTTACTCACCATCAATAATATAGTCCTTTATTCGCCGCTAATAATATAGTCCTTGCCTTACCGCTAATAATACAGTCCTTTACTCACCATCAATAATATAGTCCTTGCCTTACCGCTAATAATATAGTCCTTTACTCACCATCAATAATATAGTCCTTTATTCGCCGCTAATAATATAGTTCTTGCCTTACCGCTAATAATATAGTCCTTGCCTTACCGCTAATAATATAGTCCTTGCCTCACCATTAATAATACAGTCCTTTACTCACTACTAATAATATAGTCCTTCACTCACCATTAATAATATTACTCAAAACTAATAATATAGTCTTTGCCTTATCATTAATAATATAGTCCTTTACTCACTGCTAATAATATAGTCCTTTACTCACTACTAATAATATAGTCCTTTACTCACCATCAATAATATAGTCCTTTATTCACTGCTAATAATGTAGTCCTTGCCTTACCATTAATAATATAGTTCTTTACTCACTACTAATAATATAGTCCTTTACTCACCATTAATAATATTACTAAAAACTAATAATATAGTCCTTTATTCGCCAAATAGTGTATTTATTATTATCCGATTTTACTTAGCATTTTCCAAAATCTTTTTTTTGACGTGCATTTTGTTTCTCGCACGTATTTTCATAGCAATCTAGATATCTAGAACTTATCAAAAATGTATAAGTTTCTCCGGTTTCACATGTGGGTTTCATTACAATTCAAGTTTTAAAGGTTTTTTTTTTTAACCCCTAGTATTGTTCGGTTATAGTATGTTTGTGAAGGACTGGTGAACAAATAAAACTGGTTATCCTGTATTACATCCATATACATGATTCCATAAATAATTGTTGGGGAGGACAGATATTACCCGACAATGCCTGATGGGACACATATGTCTCTAATACAAATTTCAGAAACCACATGTGGTAAAATATTCCATAAATATTGAAAGCATTCCTTGTGTAACCTAAGCCATTTATACCTATATATATTTTTTTCTTTTATTACAGATACAAAAGTCGAGTTGAAAGGAAATATTTGTATCTAAAATTAGTGAAGTTAAAGATCTCTAAAACGTACTGATATATTAAAATCAACTTATTAGAGTAAGAGTAATTACCTGGAGATACATGTTTAAATCTGTGATTGAATTGTTGATAAATTAAAAAAAAAACGTCTAGTTTCTTTTACTTTTATTGTTTCGTTACATACGTAAACAAGCAGCTTTATACGCGAAACGGCGTTGTCCGATTACTGTTTCTAAATATTATGAACCCCGATAACTCCCTAAACGTTAGCTTATAAAGATTAGGACTAACCTAAATCTCATTAACTGTCCGAAATTTGTGAGATATTATTGGGGTTACGGCCGAAAATATCGTTGATAGCGAAGGTACACAACAGGCTATTCAACGTCCAAGTTATAATTTTCTTGTGATTTATGAATTGTACACACTTGTTTGGTGCGTGAAATTAGCTTCGTTAGTTTATAAACTACTTTGTAGTTCTGACTTATATAACTAGCTTACTAGTTATCAATTAATAATGAGTCCAACTCATATAGGAAATTAACGCATACCAGTTTTGTTAGAGGCCGGACGTGGCCTAGTGGTTAGCGTGCCGAATAATGGATCTGCGTGTTCATCATTCGCACCCAGTTCCCGGCAAATAATTTATATGTACAAAGAAATCACGCTCTGGATTTTGGGGCTGTGGGTGCTTTATAGGTGTGACTGTCAGACGAATGTAGGCCAATAGATGGTAATGACGGCCCGGCATAGCCAGGTGGTTAAGGCACTCGACTCGCAATCTGAGGGTCGCG
>NW_013667914.1:5416-17283 GCF_000517525.1 Limulus polyphemus
CCCTAGTGGCTTGTCGTATCGTATCGTATCGACTACTATGATGAGATACGCACCCCCCTAGTGGCTTGTCGTATCGTATCGTATCGACTACTATGATGAGATACGCACCCCCCTAGTGGCTTGTCGTATCGTATCGTATCGACTACTATGATGAGATACGCACCCCCTAGTGGCTTGTCGTATCGTATCGTATCGCGGCATCAATATCTAGATACGCATCTTATCGACTACTATGATGAGATACGCACCCTTAGTTAACGCAGATAACCCTCGAGTAGCTTTGCGCGAATGTTGGAAAACAAACAACCAGTTTTGAATGGAGTTGTTTAAACATTTGTTTAACAACAAGTAAAAGCTTGGAATGGTCTATTCCTTCATTAGGGGTGTGTCTGTGAGCCAGACTAGTTTCGGAGAATTCCACACCTCATCAGTGACCCTGGACACTACCACCAATGAAATATCAGACCAAACCAAGCCTTTATAGTAGTGAGGTAGTTTTGTTTACGATTAAAATTTCACATAAGCTTAAATTACTAAATAATTTTATAATTAATTAGTTGCATCGACATTTAAAGACCCCCCCCTCGTGGCTCAGTGGTAACTCTGAGTGTTTATATCGCTAAAAATTGGGTTTTGACACCCGCGAATTGTGTAGCTTTTTGCCTGACAAGAAACAAACAAACTTTTACAGAATATGTTCAAATCCTGAGAAAGTTAAGATTTCAAAGGCTACAGCATTCGTCTATTTCAATAACAGTATATCACTTCGAACACGAGATTTGTGGAAAATTTTTGCGCAAAACGTTCCACTACAACGAAGTAGGTGTAGTTGCTAAGTTACTGGGGATTAAACATATATCTTAATTAACGTCACAGTGATTCTTTAGCTCTACGGATTCTGAAGCCTCTTGCGTTTCGTTTACCGTCTTTCGTTTCATATCTATGTTTATCGCTTACAAGGCATCTTCAAATTTTCGAACATATAAATTCAGATACAAAATATTACATAGACGTATATATATGAGCAAAGTTATTATTACGCTGAACTATTTAAGATACTACAGAATTGTATGGAATAAAAAAAAAAAGTCGACGAAACACAAAGTAAGAGACCCAATAATTCAGAAAAATGAAAATATGTACTTGGGTTTCATATTTTCTGATTTACTGATCTAAACACGAATGAAGAAGCATTGTACCTTTGTCAGTTCTCGATAAAAAATTTCCAGAAAGATACGAGACGTCGCTAATAATCTCAGACTTTTTCATTACTCGGTTTCTAAAAGTTTGAAATATTGGTGCGAAAGGTTTAATGTAATGTTACTTTTGTAAAAATATTGCTGCGAAAGGTTTAATGTAATGTTACCTTTGTAAAAATATTGCTGCGAAAGGTTTAATGTAATGTTACCTTTGTAAAAATATTGCTTCGAAAGGTTTAATGTAATGTTACCCTTGTAAAAATATTGCTTCGAAAGGTTTAATGTAATGTTACCTTTGTAAAAATATTGCTGCGAAAGGTTTAATGTAATGTTACTTTTGTAAAAATATTGCTGCGAAAGGTTTAATGTAATGTTACTTTTGTAAAATATTGCTGCGAAAGGTTTAATGTAATGTTACTTTTGTAAAAATATTGCTGCGAAAGGTTTAATGTAATGTTACCTTTGTAAAAATATTGCTGCGAAAGGTTTAATGTTGTTTGTTTGTTTTTTAATTATGCACAAAGCTACACAAGGGCTATCTGTGCTCTGCCCACCACGGGTATCGAAACCCGGATTCTAGCGTTGTAAAGGTTTAATGTAATGTTACCTTTGTAAAAAGATGATAACATTTGCGTCATATATACCGTTTTCTGTGTATTAGACAAGAACATTTGAACATAAAGGTTTAGTTAGGTGCAATATTTTAGAAATCCAATAATTGTATGTTTGTTTGTTTGTTTTTAATTATGCACAAAGCTACACAATGGGCTATCTGTGCTCTGCCCACGATGGGTATCGAAACCCGGTTTCTAGGGTTGTAAGTCCGCAGACTGTGCCACTGGGGGGCAAATCCAATAGTAAATAAGTGTAGAAATTTCAACTTAAATCGAAAACGCTTTTTTTTTCTTTTTGTAAAAAAAGCAGTAATTAACCTTACTATTATGATTATCATGTTAATTAGTTGCTCCAAAATTAGCTACTCCAAACTTCTGACTATAGGCTTGGGCAGTTTGATATTCAGACTATATTACGGAAAACTTAGTATATTGTTTAAAAATGATATTATGGGCATCCAAAAATTTAAGCTTATCAACAAACAAAACAACAAAAATCTGAGTATAAATACGTTACTACATCATTTTCAGTATTTGCATTCATAGATTATTTTCCAAAATTAAGACTTTTTTTTCATACGTCGTATCATAGCTTTAAAGCATACAACCCCAAAACTAGTAAGCCTTTTGGATTAGTTCTAAACGCATTAATACACTCTTGTTAATAACAGCTTCGTCTGTCTCTTTATATATATATATATATATATAAAAGTTTCAGTTTAAATTATAAGTTCATCACTTGTCGATTAATGAATTTCAAAAATATTGCGCCTAAAGAAAACGAGTATATCCCGCTCAGGCGTATGAGCCAACGTGTGGATTTATGATTTTGTAACGCTTCTTGACTTATTCAGAATGAGAGCAAAACCTGTCATTATTTCGTACTGAAAGGATGGTAATAAATTATCTTATCATTCACATTACACAAAATATTAGGTAAAATATCAGAACTGCATTTTTAAATATGAAAGCAAAAATTATTGTTTCATTTTATTATATATAATGTTTTACCTTAGTGATTTTTTTCATGCACCGATGACTTCTGAAATGATTGCAGTTTGTTGTTGTTGTTTTTTTTTTTTTCTGGCGGAAATTGAAGTTTAACATAGTTAGCAGTAGTAAATAAAAAGATAGTTTTAGAGCTGAACGTAAAGGATACGCATCGAGAAGTCGAACTCCAGGTTTTTACTGTAGTTTCTTTCATCCTTTTATGCTTGCCTTCAAGATGACCTACTTCGAAAAGAGAATGCTTTGTACGATTCTAAGTGTTAGTGAAACGAGTGAGACATTTTACACGATGTTTTTTTTTCTTCTTTGTTAAAAGGGGAAATAGACACCAGGTATCCCATGGTGATGGTTTCACGTAAGTATTTCATACCCCAGTGAGCATTAAGATCTATTGCTTCCTAGTTTCGAACATATAAAAGCGCCTTAGTGAGAATGTCCGAGTCAAGAGAATATTTGCTCAGAAGCTACTGGAACTATCAGCAACATGAAGATTTGGGTAAGTTTCCGTTGTTTATACAGAGTAACAGACTATCACATGTAGCACCAGGGCGACAAGAATGTTGATATCTGTCAGATGTAGCAATAAGGTAACAAGAATAGCATTTCAACTGCTCACTGTTGATGGCTGCCAGATGTAGCAATTAAAAACAATGATATGATTTTAATTTCTGACTGTTGGGCCCGGCATGGCCGGGTGATTAGGGCGCTCGACTCGCAATCTGCGGGTCGCGGTTTGAATCCCCGTCACACCAAACATGCTCGCCTTTTCAGCCGTGGGGGCATTATAATGTGACGGTCAATCCCACTATTCGTTGGTAAAAAGAGTAGCCCAAGAGTTGACGGTGGGTGATGATCAGTAGCTGCCTTCCCTCTAGTCTTACACTGCTAAATTAGAGACGGCTAGCGCAGATAGCCCTCGTGTAGCTTTGCGCGAAATTGAAAACAAACAAATAAAGCTGATTGTCGACGGCTGTCAGATGTAGCACCAGAGTAACTAATATCTTAAGCACTGATTGTTGACGGCTGTCAGATGTAACACCAGGATAACTAATATCTTAAGCACTGATTGTTGACGACTGCCAGATGTAGCACCAGAGTAACTAATATCTTAAGCACTGATTGTTGACGGCTGTCAGATGTAACACCAGGATAACTAATATCTTAAGCACTGATTGTTGACGGCTGTCAGATGTAACACCAGGATAACTAATATCTTAAGCACTGATTGTTGACGGCTGTTATATGTAACACCAGGATAACTAATATCTTAAGCACTGATTGTTGACGGCTGTCATATGTAACACCAGGATAACTAATATCTTAAGCACTGATTGTTGACACCTGCCAGATGTAGCACCAGAGTAACTAATATCTTAAGCACTGATTGTTGACGGCTGTCAGATGTAGCAATAGGTTCCTGCTCCTAGGAGTTGACTTAAATGCTAATACAGCCACTTCCTTATCAGATTTAGATGAATTATCTCAATTTAGTTATTTTTGGGCTTACAGTTAGGGTTTTTTCCCCAAGCCCTACAAAACATGCTTACTCTTTCAGCTGTGGAGACGTTATAATATGATTGTCAATCCCACTATTCTCTGGTAAAGTAGTAGTAGCCCAAGAGTTGGCAGTGAGTGGTGTTGACTGCCTGCTTTTCCTCTAGTTTATCATTTCAAAATTAGGGTCGACTAGCGCAGATAGCCCTCGAGTAGCTTTGCTCGAAATTCAAAAACAAATAAACCAACTAACCCTACAGTGTAGGGCAAATATGAGTTGACCTCTTGAAAACCTAGCATATTTTATGTCTTGCATGATCAGTTATATTAGTGCAACATAAAGTAAATTGTAATGTTCGAAACAACAATAACCTATTTCTTAAACGATGGATAACGTACATAGTGTGAACTTTTGATTTGATTTGAAATAACCTATTTCTTAAACGATGGATAACGTACATAGTGTGAACTTTTGATTTGATTTGAAATAACCTATTTCTTAAACGTAGGATAACGTACATAGTGTGAACTTTTGATTTGATTTGAAATATCCTATTTCTTAAACATAAGATAACGTACACAGTGTGAACTTTTGATTTGATTTGAAATAACCTATTTCTTAAACATAAGATAACGTACATGGTGTGAACTTTTGATTTGATTTGACTGTTTTTGTTAGCGTGCTCTGATTGTGATAATTATAAGTAGTTCTTTAACTCTTTCAATATTATGTTGGTAGTCATTTTGTCTTTGTATTATAGGTGAAAATACGTATAACAAACGTTTCTAAATACCTGTGTCTTATGTCTTCTCCATCAGGTATTTGCTTTTCTTGTCCTTACCGCCCTGGTAGCTTTGGTGAACGCTGGTGGTGGATACGGTAGAGGTGGTTATGGAGGAGGAGGTGGCTATGGTGGTGGTGGGCGTGGCTACGGTGGTGGTGGTGGTAGACGTGGAGGATATGGAGGAGGACGAGGAGGCTATGGCGGTGGAGGACGCAAAGGTGGTCACTACGGTTGATAAACATCGACGATTGTAAGTATCATTGGCGGAAACCTCGTGATAGGCTTAGGATATAAATAAGCGGGAAAATATGGTGTTATGAAGGAAAGGCTTCTTGATATATGAGGCACAGATACTTCATTGTCGAGTGCAAGTAAGCCTAACGTGGAGCCTATTTTGCCATATTAAACTGTCTGTGGTTCGGGCACTCTGAAATATTTCCTCCAAATAACTGTGGTGAGAATATACGTATTGTCGTAGCTTTTTTTTTATGAATATATGTAATGTTGTGATGATCAGCAACTTGTTTTAATATAGTATTGTTTAATAAATATATTTATTTTATTTAGTTCATCATTCCGACCCACGAACTCAACCTTTTACTGAAAGCACCGAGCCACAGCAGACTGACACGTTTATCCCACAAGAGTGCCGGTCGGATGGTCTTATTATATCATATAATTGAGAAGCATGTCAGGTTTTATATATTCATCCTGATATTAAATCGCTACTTTTTAAAATTTCGTAAAATATGTAAATAAAATTTCCAGTAATCTAAATGATGAAGTTGACTGTTTTTATATACTGGTGTGTTGCCACACTTTATCAAACAGACAAATTTATAAGAAAAGATTACTGGTATTGAAATAAAACTGCACAATGAGAGTTTACCGAATTTTCTGAGTACAAAAGATGCGTATTGTATATTCAAGTTATGTAGAAATAAAGTGCTATAGCGGGTAGGGACAGATTTTTTTCCAAACATTCATGGCTTTCAATTCTCAAGCTATGGTTTGAAGACAAATAAAACCGATCAACAGGTGGCTAGATTGTAACTCAATGTTGTAGCCAAACTGGATCTCATGGGAACATCATAAGGTCCAGGATTTAAAAACAAAAATTAAGTCTCCCTAATCACCCCACTACGGGGTGACTAGGATAAACATTAAGCATTACCCGTTGCCCCTTTTTTCTCCTACACTGGTGCGCATAGGGACAGCCAAAATATGTTTAAAAAACCGTAAAAGTTTACAAATTGAGCATCTCAATGAACGAAAAACGTCTACCAGTCATCAGAAGAGATCCGAACTTATAATATAGATATGAAATAAGATTAAAATTAAACTGTTCATCTACGAAAATAGGGTTGTACTTCAGTGGTAGCTTAGACTCTACAGTTTATATCATGATAATATAACCAATGGCTCATTGAAAATTAACAGTAAAGTTAGATAAGGTAGATTGTGTCCCTAATCATCCCGGTACACAGGGTTTAGGCCTAAAATCAGCTCGTTGCTATTCTTTGTATTTCAACATTCGTGATTAAGATTTCTGCTTTAACCACATCAAATTTACTTAGCTCCTTTTTTGTGCTTAAAAAATTATATTGGGTGCTACTTTCGCTCAAACTATAGTGTATTTTGGGATGTATTCACCCATCCGAAAATTATATACTGATACAGTCCAGTTAAAAAAAAAAGTTTCGAACGCGTATTGAAGGGTAAAGTGGAACCTATAAACAAGGTTAAGTTTGAAACTTATATCGGAGGATAAGGTTGGAACGCGTATTGAAGGGTAAAGTGGAATCTAATCCTGGATGGAATTCTACACCTAGTCCTGGATGGAATTACTACACCTAGTCCTGGATGGAATTACTACAGTTAGCCATGGATGGAATCACTACACCTCGTCCTGGATGGAATCATTAGACCTAGTCCTGGATGGAATCATTACACCTAGTTCTGGATGGAATCACTACACCTAGATCTGGATGGAATCAGTATGCCTAGTCCTGGATGGAATCACTACACTTAGTCCTGGATGGAATTACTACACCTAGTCCTGGATGGAATCACTACACCTAGTCCTGGATGGAATTACTACACCTAGTCCTAGATGGAATCACTACACCTAGTCCTGGATGGAATCATTACACCTAGTTCTGGATGGAATCACTACACTTAGTTCTGGATGGAATCATTACACCTAGTCCTGGATGGAATTACTACACCTAGTCCTGGATGGAATCACTACACCTAGTCCTGGATGGAATCACTACACCTAGTCCTGGATGGAATCACTACACTTAGCCATGGATGGAATCACTACACCTAGTCCTGGATGGAATCACTACACTTAGCCATGGATGGAATCACTACACCTAGTCCTGGATGGAATCATTACACCTACTTCTGGATGGAATCACTACACCTAGTCCTAGATGGAATTACTACACCATGTTCAGTATGGAGCAACCAAACTTTGTCCTGGATGAAATTAGCTTATGGAGTCACTATATCTTGATATAGATGGCGCCACCTTATTCAAAAAAGAACGTCAGTCGAGATATTCCTATGTTTGTTATTTGTCTGATATTTGCGCAAAGCAACAGAAGGTTTATCTGTGCTATATGTTCTTAATTTTGAACTTATATATTAGAGGAAAGATAACTAGTAAACATCACTCAACGCCATCTCTTGGGCTGCTCGAATTGAATAATGGAACTTGACTGAAGCTCGAAGCACGATTTTCTTGCGGCAACTAGATCCATCGTGCGGCACGCTAATTACGAGGCCACGCTCGTCCCTGTTCATTATATCACACTGACGAGTGCGCTGTGTTAGATATTAACTATTTCACTCAATTTTAAGTTGTTTAAAATCATGGTATAGAGACAGAAAAAATGACTGAGTTCTGATAAAAAAAATACATAAGTGAAAGGTATAACTAATACAGAAATTAAACGCAGAAAATTAAAGTTTGAATTTAAAAATAGAACTAAACAAAAGTAATGCTACGTTTTAAACAAAGGAATACCGAAAGCGTCTTTCCATAAAGCCTCTTAATGGCACATGTCTGCGGACTTACAACTCTAGAAACCGGGTTTCGATACCCGTGGTGAGAAGAGAACGGATAGCCGATTGTGTAACTTTGTGCTTAACTTCAAACAAATAAACTTTCCATAGAAAGAGAGAGAGAGAGAGAAAAAAAAAATTTTTTCATCAGCTCCTCAACGGAACTGTTAAAGAATAATATTCTATTTTGATCTGCTTGTTCAATCTTGAAGTTGGCACACAAGGGCATCATCCCCAAGAGATAAGCCTTCTGGAGTTAGAACAAAATAAAAGAAAAACTGCCTCAGATAGCAGGCCTTCAACTGTGATTATACAATACTAATGACACACCCAAAAGTAAGATAACATTGCCATTAATATCATGTCGTTGGATGAGATACTAGGACTTTACATAGCATAAAAACTTTTTAACCCCACACGGGAGTTTTTGATGGACTTTAAACTCTCAGTAACGTGGTGAATAAGTCCTAGTATGTTAATTATTAAATACTTTAACACGTTACGAGTTTAAAATAACCATTATTATCATATTTGGGCTGTAAAAGGAAGAAGAAAATAAACCAAATAAAAACTATCCTATAGAATTAATTAGTATTTTATGAAAGAACTGACGGATATGTGATTCATTCACTGTCCCTTTGATAGCGTGAAACTTCCGAACCTAACCTTAAATAATGAAGTTTTTGTATTTTCTGAGTGCTGTATCTAACCTTATATAATGAAGCTTTTGTAACAAGCGTATTTTATCTAGCGATGTTTCGAACAACTGCTCTTCGAAAGGCTTAACATAAAAATGTAATTAATGACGTAAGTCTTCAGAACCTGCTTCCTAGTGTGAACGTACGACTCGAAAAAAACAATATCAGTTTAACAATAGAAGCAAATACGGAAGTGAAACAATGTAGCAGACAAATAACGTGTTTACCAATGTGCTTACACCTCAGCGGTTCAAACTGGAACTCGATATAAAAATGTGACGTCGAAACACAATAATGTATTTGAATAAACAGAGTTTTGAACTGGAAGTGGCACGTCACTTGTATTGTTAGAAAACAATAAACCTTGTGTCGTTATATGGCAACAGCAAATTATGTTATAGTTCATATAAATCTGTGTTTGGGAAACACAATTTGTGTTATGAAATACAAAAAAGTTTGTTTTTATTTACCACATAACTTTTTTACAGTGTTTTACTTTAGTAAGTTTCTATCTTTCCTTGGATGGCCTACTGGTTAACGTGCTAGAATGTGGATTCGAATCTCAGGCTGTAAACCCTAATGATTTGGCTCAAGTCTCAGGTTCTAAATCCTGTCGATTGTAGTATTGTAACTTACAGAGAATAAGAGCTGGGTGTGGCTTAGTGGTTAGCGTGCCCCCCCCCCAAAAAAAAGAAGAAAGAAGAAGTCGCGTTCCGGATTTTGGAGTAACTCAATATTTTGCGGTGGATGCTGTTGGCTAACTGCCTTGCCTTTAATCTATCAGTTCAGAGCTAGGGGGCCTAGTATGGCCAGGTGGTTAGAACGCTTGACTCCCAATCTGAGGGTCGCGGGTTCGAATCCCAGTCCCACCAAACATACTCGCTTTTTCAGCCGTGGGAGCGTTATAATGTGACAGTCAATCCCACTATTCCTTGGTCAAAGAGTAGCCCAAGAGTTGGCGGTGGGTGGTGAGGACTAGCTGCCTTCCCTCTAGTCTTACACTGCTAAATTAGGGACGGCTAGCGCAAATAGTCCTCGTGTAGCTTTGCGCGAAACTTAAAAAGCAAACAAACAAACAGAGCTAGAGACGCCTGGTACGTATATATATCCCTTGTGTATCTTTTTTTTCACGAATGTTCGGAACCTTCCCACCTACAGTGCGTGATCAGCCACCCCTTGTTTCTTTAACAATATCCCACTTTTTCTAATGAGATTCAATAGCTTCTGAGCTGTAAACAAACTCAAAAGAGAACGTTAAAACTTTTCAAATCAATTCATAATTCAAAACAAAAAAAGTCATTGTTTACCTCTCCTTCTTTCGTCATCATTTAAAACATGGGGCCTCTAATGAACAACAAAGTAATTTTCTTATGAGTGTCCGATTGCTTTGTTTATTTATTTTAGGCGAAAAGGCGCGCAATGAACGCGGGGATCGATCCTTGAATCCTAGCTTCCCGATCTATCCAGCTGACTCGAGTACGCTTTATTCGGCGCTTTTCTGTTGACACTTTAACGCAGTCAATTATTCAACTTATTGAAAGAAAAAGTGAATCGATCATAAAGTACAACACGTGTGAGTTTTTATTTCCCGAAAAATATTCTACTATTTCAACACATCAATTAGGCATTAAACAAACAACAACAACAACAAAACTTGATGACGCTCTACCGTTAATAAACAGTTAATTGTCTAACCGACCAAGTGTTTTTTTTCTATAACACAGACCCCCACTAGTGGCTCAGTGGTAAGTTTGAGGGATCACATTACTAGAAACCGGGTTTCGAATGCTCATGGTGGGCACAGCACAGATAGCCCATTGTGTAGCTTTGTGTTTAACAACAAGCAAACTATAACACGGTATAAATATTCTGCACATTTACCTAACCCTATGTAAGAGTTAGAATCAATGTTCTCATTTATAACGAAACAAAAAAATCAATATTTTTTTCTACAAAAGCACCCCTGCTACTTTCCCTGGGTAGCAATAAATGTATTTCTCACTAAAGAACGACGACATCGCTGGATTTCCCGCATGACTCCCAACGATACCGTAACCAAACAACCGGAAGAAAAGACCGTTCTCCAGTAGAGCATGTCCTAGTCGTACTAATGGACAAAGATCTTTGTGATGTTTCTTAGCGGATTTTTGTAAACAAGATTTTGAAAAAAAAAAAGAAGAACAAAACGAGGTTGTTTTTGTTTTTCATTGGGTTTGTTTTTAGAGCAAAGCCACATTGGGTCAGCTATTGTGTAAACTGCGGAGAATCGAAACCCGAATCTTAACTTTGTAAATCCGTAAACTCGGGGGACTTATATTTAGGAGAATTAATTTTGTAAATATTTGAAATTGACAGGTATCATGGACTGTACGTTTTATGCACAGCCCTAACATTTAGTCTAGTTGGAGGAGTCCTGGAAGGTGTTGTGGTTGTTATGGAAACAAGAAAATTATAGCAATGTTTACCACGGATAATATATTTATGACTATAGAGATTATGGAATGTTACCATAGATAACCTTTTTTTTCTATATCAATGAATATTTTGGAGGTTCCATATATAATATTTTACTGGTTATGTAGGTTACGAACTGCTACTTTGGGTAAAAGTTGGGAATATCATGTAGTTTACTTTGGCTAAGCTTTTGGTAATTGTGAAAATTGTGGATAAGGTTTTGGTAAATGTGAGGATTGTGGAGTTTATTGAGGATATGGTTTTGGTAATTGTGAAGATTGTGGATAAGGTTTTGGTAAATGTGAGGATTGTGGAGTTTATTGAGGATATGGTTTTGGTAATTGTGAAGATTGTGGATAAAGTTTTGGTAGATGTGAAGATTGTGGAGTTTATTGAGGATATGGTTTTGGTAGTTGTGAAGATTGTGGAGTTTATTGTGGATAAGGTTTTGGTAGATGTGAATATTGTGGAGTTTATTGAGGATATGGTTTTAATAGTTGTAAAGATTGTGGATAAGGTTTTGGTAGATGTGAAGACTGTGGA
>NW_013667914.1:18052-19287 GCF_000517525.1 Limulus polyphemus
GTAAAGATTGTGGATAAGGTTTTGGTAGATGTGAAGACTGTGGAGTTTATTGAGTATATGGTTTTGGTAGTTGTGAATATTGTGGAGTTTATTGTGGATAAGGTTTTGGTAGTTGTGAAGATTGTGGAGTTTACTGTGGATAAGGTTTTAGTAGTTGTAAAGATTGTGGATAAGATTTTGGTAGATGTGAAGACTATGAAGTTTATTGAGGATATGGTTTTGGTAGTTGTGAAGATTGTGGAGTTTATTATGGATAAGGTTTTGGTAGTTGTGAAGATTGTGGAGTTTATTGAGGATATGATTTTGGTAGTTGTGAAGATTGTGGAGTTCATTGTGGATAAGGTTTTGGTAGATGTGAAGACTGTGGAGTTTATTGAGGATATGGTTTTGTAGTTGTGAAGATTGTGGAGTTTATTGAGGATAAGGTTTTGGTAGATGTGAAGATTGTGGAGTTTATTGAGGATATGGTTTTGGTAGTTGTGAAGATTGTGGAGTTTGTTATGGATAAGGTTTTGATTGATGTGAAGACTGTGGAGTTTATTGAGGATATGGTTTTGGTAGTTGTGAATATTGTGGAGTTTATTGTGGATAAGGTTTTGGTAGATGTGAAGATTGTGGAGTTTATTATGGATAAGGTTTTGGTAGATGTGAAGACTGTGGAGTTTATTGAGGATATGGTTTTAGTAGTTGTAAAGATTGTGGAGTTTATTGTGGATAAAGATTGTGGAGCTATAGATAAGACATCTTTATGAGCTTTTGCACGGAAAACAAAGTCTCGTGTGTGGCAACAGACAAATTAAAGTTAAAATACGAACGAACAAAATAGAAGTATTAATACACGTTGTTGCAGTGTTTACTAGCAGGCCAAAGATAAAAAAGCTGAAATGATTCACAGAAATCTTTGATTTGAAATTCGTGAAGGGCATATTTAGAGGAGTGTGAAGAAAGAAGATGTAGAATTAAATGTGAATTAAGTACTCACAAAGGTTGTTGGTTCCAAAAACGTTAACTTCATGTAGTTCTTAGCAGTTTGGTTTCGAAACCGTTATTGCAGACTAGATCTCTCTCTCTTTATATATATATATATATATCACAGACTGGATCTCTCTCTCTCTCTCTAGATATATATATCACAGACTGGATCTCTCTCTCTCTCTAGATATATATATCACAGACTGGATCTCTCTCTCTCTCTAGATATATATATCACAGACTGGATCTCTCTCTCTCTCTAG
>NW_013667914.1:20276-34746 GCF_000517525.1 Limulus polyphemus
TGCGCACAGTTCTAGCCGATCCTGACCTGCTGTTAGATTTCACAGTGCCGAGACTTCCTTGGTTTAACGAACACAGCTGATGAAGAGCGAATTTCCTGGCTTGTGTCTAAAACCTCCCTGTAATTTGTATACTATGCTGTGAAACGTTTCGTCAATATCTTGAAACTGTCAGCTTCTTCTGAATGGATCCCAAGTATTTTCTGAACAAAACCAACTTGTCGAACTCTGACGACTACCCGTCTCTGGAAGCTCTGGGTCCAGAGATGCAAGTCGTCCTGATCATTGTTTATTCTCTGACCGCTCTTTTAGCGCTGAGTGGAAACGTTACGGTTGTTGGGGTTTTGGCTCTAGGGAAGCGATCATCCCGCGATCTTCGCATTTTTCTCATTAATCTAGCTGTTTCTGATATCACCATGGCAAGTTTCTCCATTCCCTTTACTTACACAGACTTCATGTTAGGACGGTGGATATTTGACCCTCACTTCTGTCCTTTTGTCCTGTTCATGCAGCATAGTTCGGTCATCGTTAGCGTGTACACACTGACCGCGGTTGGGCTGGACAGGTAAGTTGTTACTTATAAGGACATTGGTCAAACTTCGAACGTTCTATCTTGCAATTCTCGGTAAGCAATGATGAAGAGTTGACATTATAGATAAGTCTTTAAAGATCGTTACTAAGATAACTTTTATTAGGCGTAGAAAGTTAAGGAGTCAGTACATCAGACGTTAACGAACGCTGTTCATAAATGATAAGTTATTAAGGATTTTTATCAAGAAAACACTTATCAGACTTAGCAAGCTAAGTTTCGCGGGTCGTGGATAGTACAGACTTAACGCGCAATAATATTGATAGATAAGTTATTAGGTGTTTTTATCAAGGTCAAAAATTCAATTTTCTCCAAATGTTGTACCAGTCAAAAACTGTCATCGTTGGATGTTAAGTTTTATCGTGTTTCTGCTAACCCTAACAAGTAATATCTGTCAATGATAACTAATAAGTTTCATTAGATGTTGTGATCAGTATTCAGGCAGTGACGACTAACAAAGCTGACTGTTGGTTTTGTAATATTCTGTGGTAATATACCGGTAGTTACATTTGTGATTACTGACTTATAATTCTATTACATATTTTAGCAAGACATTTATTAGTTTTAACTGGTAAATTTTAACAGGAGTCGAGGTCAATTTCCAGCAGTAGCGACTGTTAAAGTTGACAGGTAAGTTTATTATCTGTTGTGGTTGAGATACAGTAGTGAAGATGGTCAGAGGTGAGTAATATATTTATCAGGTGTTGTGATACAGTAGTACCGATTATCAGAGTTGATTGATAAGTTTATCAGACGTAAAAGACCGTGTAAAATACGAACGATAGTCAGAGTTAACTGGCAAGTTTATCAGATGCTATAGACCATGTAAAATATGGACGACAGTCAGAGTTGACTAGTAAGTTTATCAGACGTAAAAGACCGTGTAAAATACGAACGATAGTCAGAGTTAACTGGCAAGTTTATCAGATGCTATAGACCATGTAAAATATGGACGATAGTCAGAGTTGACTAGTAAGTTTATCAGGCGCTATAGACCTTGTAAAATATGAACGACAGTCAGAGTTTGCTGGTAAGTTAATCAGACGCTATAGACCTTGTAAAATATGAACGACAGTCAGAGTTTGCTGGTAAGTTAATCAGACGTAAAAGACCGTGTGAAATACGAACGACAGTCAGAGTTAACTGGCAAGTTTATCAGATGCTATAGACCTTGTAAAATATGGATGACAGTCAGAGTTTGCTGGTAAGTTAATCAGCTGTAATTCCTTTAAATGACGAACTGTGAATTACCAAATGTTATGTACAGTATCGCATGAGAAGCGTTTAATTGTCACACAAGGTGGTCGTTATTACAGCTGTCATCTTTAACCTGACCTAGACAGGTTAACATTGTGGTTATCACATTTGACTTTAGCTCGGCAGGTTAATATTATGACTATCAGCACTAAACTGACATCGGTACAAATCTTAAGTGTTTATATGATCAATAAATAAACAAAATATGTTTTTTTTTCAATAATAAATAATCATGGTTTAAAAAGTGTGTCACTCTTGTAAAAGACATGGTAATTATATGATTAAGATTCTGAGTGGCATGATACTAGAAGGAGTGAAATATGTTTTTTTTTCAATAATAAATAATCATGGTTTAAAAAGTGTGTCACTCTTGTAAAAGACATGGTAATTATATGATTAAGATTCTGAGTGGCATGATACTAGAAGGAGTGATTTATGTTTGATCATAGTTTTGAGTGGTAAAATAATATGAGGTGTAATCGTTATCTAAGTTGCTAGAATTGAAAGAAACAGTCGTTACGGATCACAATCTTGAGTGGTGAGATACTATATGATATACTCGTTACGGATCACAATATTGAGTGGTGAGATATTATACGATATACTTGTTACTAAATCACAATCTTGAGTGGTCACATATTATATGATATACTTGTTACTAGATCACAATCTTGAGTGTTAAGATACTATATGATATACTCGTTACGGATCATAATCTTGAGTGTTGAGATACTATATGATATACTCGTTAAGGATCACAATCTTGAGTGTTGAGATACTATATGATATACTCGTTACGGATCATAATCTTGAGTGTTGAGATACTATATGATATACTCGTTACGGATCACAATCTTGAGTGTTGAGATACTATATGGTATACTCGTTACGGATCACAATCTTGAGTGGTGAGATACTATATGATACACTTGTTACTGGATCACAATTTTGAGTGGTGAAATATTATATGATATACTTGTTACTGGATCACAATCTTGAGTGTTGAGATACTATATGATACACTTGTTACTGGATCACAATTTTGAGTAGTGAAATATTATATGATATACTTATTACTGGATCACAATTTTGAGTGGTGAAATATTATATGATATACTTATTACTGGATCACAATCTTGAGTGTTGAGATACTATATGATATACTTGTTACTGGATCACAATCTTGAGTGTTGAGATACTATATGATACACTTGTTACTGGATCACAATATTGAGTGGTGAGATATTATACGATATACTTGTTACTGGATCACAATTTTGAGTGGTGACATATTATATGATATACTTGTTACTGGATCATAATCTTGAGTGTTGAGATACTATATGATATACTCGTTACGGATCACAATCTTGAGTGGTGAGATACTATATGATATACTCGTTACTAAATCACAATCTTGAGTGTTGAGATACTATATGATACACTTGTTACTAGATCACAATTTTGAGTGGTGAAATATTATATGATATACTTATTACTGGATCACAATCTTGAGTGTTGAGATACTATATGATATACTTGTTACTGGATCACAATCTTGAGTGTTGAAATATTATATGATATACTTGTTACTGGATCACAATTCTAAATGGTGAGACTGTTCTTATTATTCTCGAACTTTCTTAACTAGCTTATCAAACTTGGCTGTGTTGGGAACACACTATTCTTAACAAGCACACTCTAATCTTATTTTCTTTCTCTGATTTATACTTGAGATTCTCGTTATTAGCGCCAGTGTAGCTGAAATTATTTTTATTTGATGTTTAAATAGCTAGTTTGGTGTTTCACGTGATGTTCTCAACGTAATTGTCACAATAGGTTTAGGTAGGCAGAGGGTTAGTAGATTACTTTCTGCTAGGTATAAATTTTGTGTAATGAGATACTTAGCTTACTAAAGCTACAAAGTGAAAGACCATAAAATCGACTTATTAACTGAGGCGGTTTCGAACTGAGTTGAAACGAAATAATAACACGAAAAAAAAAAACACACACACGTTGGCTTACTTGGCAGAAAGAATAACATTGGATTTTATCTCTTCGCTTATGTTGTAAAAAACAAACAAACAAAAGATGTTGAGATAGAGTTTCCTTTAGTGTTAGGTACTTTAATTAGTAACGATTAGAACAATATTAATAACCTTCAGAAACGGATTTACGTTCTCTCTCTCTGTAGCAGTGATTATCACAGCTGGTCCTGGACATTGAATACGTTCTCATCCGAATAGTTTGTAAGAAATGAATTGAAATACGTTACTTATTGAGCTCAACGAGACAAGGACTCACATTCTTGGTACAAAGATGCAGAAGTAAATGGAATGTGTCTGAACAGGCAGATGACTGGTATCTCTGATATTCTATAGTAAGTAACAAATTACCTGCATGAAAGACGAACCAGCGTGTCTTAAGGAAGCAAGCACTTGTATTATCTAATAATACAAAACCTGTATACGCGAAGTTAAAACAAAAATGAAGAATGCCTTATGTTATTAACGGCTTTAACTACTGATATCAAACCTGACGTGAAAAATAATAATAGCTGTAAACTTGGACCTTGAATAATCTAGAATATATTATGTTTAGTGCAAGTGAGCCAGAAGCCATCTGTCGTTTGTTACACCATTCAAACGTTTCTTATAACGTGCACGAAAATAACATAAAACCGAAACCTAAACATTTTCGGAAGAATGAGAACGAAAACCTAGAAGGAAGAACGCCTAACATTTTTATTTTTTCCTCGCCGATTAGGTCTGTGTAACGAATGAAATAGGAGCAACTGATGTCATGATAATATATTAGATGACTAAGCCTCTCACAAGTAACGCTCAAGGAGATGAGGATGTTGGAAAAAAAACTACACATACACTCGACTCTCGAGCTTCTACATACGAGAACGTTAACCGAAGCTCACAAAATATAGAATACAAGAGCTGTTACATTATCACAAATCAAATCTGACCTAAAAAACCCAAAACAAACAATTTATCACTATAGGCAAAGTATGATATAACGGTATCTGAAAACAAACAAACACTTTAGGCAAAGTATCTTGGACTACTACTGCTATCTAACAAAACCAGAAATTATCATTACAGACTAAATCTGATGGACTTTTAACTAAAAGAACCAGAAATTATGATTTAATATCATAGACCACTAATTAAAACAACTAGAAATTATCACTATAGACTAAATCTGATGGACTTTTAGCTAAAAGAACCAGAAATTAGGATTAACTATTACAGACCACTAACTGAAATAACCAGAAATTAGGATTAACTATTACAGACCACTAACTGAAATAACCAGAAATTAGGATTAACTATTACAGACCACTAACTGAAACAACCAGAAATTGTCACTACAGACCAAAATTATAAACAGTTACCTAAAATTAACACTATAGACCAAAATTATAAACAGTTACCTAAAATTATCACTATAGACCAAAATTATAAACAGTTACCTAAAATTATCACTATAGACCAAAATTATAAACAGTTACCTAAAATTATCACTATAGATCAAAATTATAAACAGTTACCTAAAATTATCACTATAGACCAAAATTATAAATAGTTACCTGAAATTATCACTATAGACCAAAATTATAAACAGTTACCTAAAATTATCACTGCAGACCAAAATTATAAATAGTTATCTAAAGTTATCACAACAGATCAAAATTATAAACAGTTATTTAAAACTATCACTACAGACCACAATTATAAACAGTTACCTAAAATTATCACTGCAGACCAAAATTATAAATAGTTATCTAAAGTTATCACTACAGACCAAAATTATAAACAGTTATTTAAAACTATCACTACAGACCAAAATTATAAACAGTTATCGAAAATTATCACTACAGACCAAAATTATAAACAGTTACCTAAAATTATCACTACAGACCAAAATTATAAAAAGTTACCTAAAGTCATCACTACAGACCAAAATTATAAAAAGTTATCTAAAATTATCACTACAGACCAAAATTATAAACAGTTACCTAAAGTCATCACTACAGACCAAAATTATAAACAGTTATCTAAAATTATCACTACAGACCAAAATTATAAACAATTAACGAAAATTATCACTACAGACCAAAATTATAAACAGTTACCTAAAGTCTAACTGTTTATAATTTTGGTCTGTAGTGATTCGAAAATTATTACTAAAGACTAAAATTATAAACAGTTACCTAAAGTTATCACTACAGACCAAAATTATAAACAGTTATCAAAATTACCACTACAGACAAAAATTATAAACAGTTACCTAAAATTATCACTACAGACCAAATATTACAGATTACTACTTAAAACAAATCACGGATTATTATTGCAGACTACATTTGATGGACTATTAGTTACAAACAGTAGAATTATGAAAGTTCTCTCTTTCCTGTAGGTCTTTCTTACTTAGCCTATCTGTAATGTAAAGAAGACAGACATTAAGGGCGTTTGTTTCTGTAAGACAGAGAGAGAGAGAAAATGTTTAAGTTTTGTAAAATTATTCTGACAAAAAAGTATGTTATAAGAGAAAAAGTATTTAAATTAACCTCTGTTAGTCCTATCTTATTTGTATAAGCTCTAAGATAATTAAATAAATTTTTAAAACTGATATAAAAATTAATAATCTAAACATATCATTTTAAGATTGAACTTTGATTTTACTGAAAGATCCCGTCTACAAAAGTAATTCGAAGCGGAAAAATAACGTGAAACAGATTCTCGAATCATATTAATTTGTATTCAAATCTCTTACGTTAAAGCGGTTGTTAAGGAGGTTGGTGTGTAACTTGGGCAGAGAACTGTGAGCAGAAAACTGAAAATAAAGTTTATAGAGAAAAACACGAAAATGTTTTTATAAAGACTATCACCAGTTGATTTCTGTATGTCTTCATCATAAGGCTGCAATGCACAACTATATTGTGACAACATAACGTGAAACAGAATAAGGACATTGCTGGTGCAGCGTGAAGGACGTATAGATCTGTTCCAGTGGAACTTCTTTTAGTCATGGAGCAGAAACTATTCCAAATCTGTCTAGGAATTTTTAATCAGCTGTTTTTTACGTCTTGCAACGACTCTGAAATACATTGACCACCTGGCGTTATGTCTCAACCACTGGTCGAAATGATGCTTTTATAATAATGCATGGTTTAGGGAAACTGTGTTTCTGATTTATTTTAAAATATGGTCCATTTATTTGATAGTATCATAAATTATTGTTATATGTGTTTTAAACGAAAACTTAACCAGTCTTTAATTATATTCTTATTATTTACTAATTAGTTGTTCTTTTAATTTACAGATGCAACAGAAAAAAATCAGAGTGTTCCAAAAGCTTAGCCTCATAGAGAAATGAGATTTATTACATGATAGCCTCAATGTTCCTTCCCTGTAGGTTTTATTTCCCTAAGGGAATTGTCTTTTGGTGAAACCAAAATCATATTAGTCCTGCACATTCTTGTAGAAACGTGTTTCTTATTTAGCCTAACTGCAATGCTAAGAAGACAGGCTTTAAGGGCACATGTTATCCTAAGAGATGTATATATATGACTTAGATTTGCTGTAGTTTTTGTTGCAACAAATGAGACTTCAAGGAACATGGGATCGAGAGAAGCATAAGAAATGGCTCGTTTCCTACGGATGTAGTTGTTTAGGACACCCTATTTGTAATTTCAGGAAAATAAAATGTGTACAATTGTTGGAGAGAAAAATACAAACTCACACACTCGCTGGAAGAAGCTTAATAATGTGTTGTTATATCTTTGGCTGTTAGAAGTGTTTCATTTCTTTATAGTGAGGAACCTGCAAGTTACTGAAGGGTGAGCTGAGGACTCAGGTTCCATTCCTGAAGAACACAGTTTAATGATCTTACAACCGCTGTTATATTCACCCAATGAAACTTATGAGATAACTACTATCCTGTAGTAACCTCTGACAATGTTCCTTTTGCAAATCTAAGAAGTTATATTTTTTGAGTCACTAAGTTACCTATTAATCAGACACCTACAGTCTGTCCTATTTAAAAGTTAGGTATGTCACACACACTTCCATATTGCCTGGCAACGAAGGTGGAAAAGTGCTTTATATAGGTTTAAATAATACAGACCACCTGTCACTGGAACAACAAATAAATCGGTGAACTGAGGATCTAGTCCATTTAACATTTGGTGAAGATTCGGCGCATCTTTAAGCAGGCGTGTGTCTACCTTTTGCCATATAAAATGTTACCACCCTCGCACGAGCTTATAACAGACCAAGTATTACTTTAACTTCATAGCTGAACAAACAGTAGATCAGTTATATAAGCAACAGATTATAGAAAACGGTTAAAGTCATCACTAAAACACAGTAAACTGTAAACTGCTCACTCTCCAATTACATCGATTAATAATAATCTACATTTCAAGTGAGGGCGCTTCGAGCATCGAACTTAAAACTTATATTAATATATTCTAAATTAATTAAATCAAAAAACTGCTCACTCTCCAATTACATCGATTAATAATAATCTACATTTCAAGTGGGGGCGCTTCGAGCATCGAACTTAAAACTTATATTAATATATTCTAAATTAATTAAATCTCGAAGAAGTCATTGGTCTCTATCTATCTCAAAGTAGTATATATTTTATTTAATTTCAGCTGATTTTCATCTGTTTTTTGTGTAATACAACTACAAACAGTTGCAATTGCAGTGTAATCAATTCTGAGGTTACAAAAATGATTGAAATCGTTGTAAGGGGAGAGAAATTATGAGGTTACAAAAATGGTTGAAATCGTTGTATGAAGAGAGAAATTATGAGGTTAGAAAATGATTGAAATCGTTGTAGGGGAGAGAAATTATGAGGTATCAAAATTGACTGAAATCATTGTAAGGGGAGAGAAATAATGAGGTTACAAAAATGGTTGAAATCCTTGTATGAAGAGAGAAATTATGAGGTTACAAAAATGATTGAAATCGTTGTAAGGGGAGAGAAATTATGAGGTTAAAAAATGATTGAAATCGTTATAGGGGAGAGAAATTATGAGGCATCAAAATTGACTGAAATCATTGTAAGGGGAGAGAAATAATGAGATTATAAAAATGGTTGAAATATTTGTATGAGGTGAGAAATTATGAGGTTACAAAACTGAGTGAAATCATTGTATGAGGGGAAAAATGAGGTTACAAAAATGATTGAAATCGTAGTAAGGGGAGAGAAATTATGAGGTATCAAAATTGACTGAAATAATTGTAAGGGGAGAGAAATAATGAGGTATCAAAACTGACTGAAATCTTTGTATAAGGAGAGAAATTATGAGGTTACAAAAATGATTGAAACCGTAGTAAGGGAAGAGAAATTATGAGAAATTACTGAATTCGTTGTAAGGGGGGGGGGTGGTATTATGAGGTCGAAGTTTTGTTTAAAATATCGAATGAAACTGGTAATTTTATATCACATAGTTAATAAATTTCATTTGACTATCACATGCAGTACGTTAGGTGTGAAGACATTATTGATTACAAAACGATAATATGACAGAAGTAATACTAGTATATTACCGATAACGAATCCAGAGTTTGGTAATATAACGTGTACTGTCAGAAAGAAACCCCTAAAGTGAAATTAGAGATGAATGAGAGCTGTGTTTTAAATTTATAGCGTCCCAGTTGGACATGTGACGTCACGACATGACCTATTTAAGGGTTAATTCGTTACAATATTATCTACTGTGTGTCAGAAAAGGAGTTTGTTTTCATTAAAATAGAGTGACTAACAGCACAGATATCCCAGTACCTAACCTCTCAGTATCTGAGTGCTTACGTTTCTTACGTACAGATTCTACTAAAGAATTCACACCAAAAGTGTTCATCAGCCGGATCATAATGGTGAACCGAATCTTGTTCATTAACGTTACCTTTTTTTATAATCTTTATTTAATTAATTCCAATACTCATTTATAGCATGGTTACCAGCTTTCAGTTTCAATTACAGATATTACGCTGTAATATACCCACTGCGTAAAGGTTGGACAAAATCCAGAGGACTGTTTATTTTAGTGGTTATATGGGTGGTTGCCTTTGGATTCTCCAGTGTACAACTGATCCAGAGCCGAGCTGAGAAGTTTCGATGGGCTGGAGAAGACTATTACGAGTGTCAGGAGACTTGGGACGAAGAGAGCGGCAAAGTAAGTGTTCTTGCTTTGTAGTGTAATTTAGTAGAATATTCGATTAAAGTGACAAGTTTTTATTTAGGAGAAAGAAAATTTTGGTTAGAGCTCCATTTGATTATTATATTAATTTATTAATTATAATTGTACGTTAAGTAAAGAGTGGTTAAAAAGCAATTGAATGTTGAAAAAGGAAGCTCGGAATGGACTTCAGTGAACAGACTGAAGGATGAAGCTCGGAAACTTGGATAAGTATAGAATGGACTTCAGTGAATAGATTGAAGGATGAAGCTCGGAAACTTGGATAAGTATAGAATGGACTTCAGTGAACAGACTGAAGGATGAAGCTCGGAAACTTGGATAAGTATAGAATGGACTTCAGTGAACAGATTGAAGGATGAAGCTCGGAAACTTGGATAAGTATAGAATGGACTTCTTTGAACAGATTGAAGGATGAAGTTCGGAAACTTGGATAAGTATAGAATGGACTTCAGTGAACAGACTGAAGGATGAAGCTCGGAAACTTGGGTAAGTATAGAATGGACTTCAGTGAATAGATTGAAGGATGAAGCTCGGAAACTTGGGTAAGTATAGAATGAGCTTCAGTGAACAGACTGAAGGATGAAGCTCGGAAACTTGGATAAGTATAGAATGGACTTCAGTGAACAGATTGAAGGATGAAGCTCGGAAACGTGGTTAAGTATAGAATGGACTTCATTTCCAAGTTTCCGAGCTTCATCCTTCAGTCTGTTCTAAGTATAGAATGGACTTCAGTGAACAGATTGAAGGATGTCAAAACATGGATAAGTAGAGAAGGATGAGCTAAATTACTTATCCAAAACACCGGCCTTACACAAAGAAGTTAAACTTCTTAACTTTAACCATTAAAGGGATAAGTTAAAAGTAGATATTTTTGCATGTTTATAGTTTTCGTTTTCGAAAAATAACGCGAAAGATAATTTTAGCACACATATCTCAAGCACGTGAGTTGCAAGATTCAACCTACAGGTTGAGGTTTCAAGGGTTGTGACTGGTTTCGATTTTGAATTTCGCGCAAAGCTTCTCGAGGGATATCTGCGCAAGCTGTCCCTAATTAGACTAAATGGTAGGCAGCTACTCAACACCACCCACCACCAACCTTTTGGGGTTATTCTTACCAACGAATAGGGAGATTAACTGTCACATTATAACGCTCCAACGGCTGAAAGGGCAAGCATGTTCGGTGACGGGGGATTCGAACATGGGGCCCTCAGACTGTGAATACCAGCACCCTAATCATCAGGCCGTGCCAAGCCAATTGCCATGAAATACTCTCAACGCACTCGTAATGTCCTTGGAAAATCTTGTATATCTTATAAAGATTAACAGATCAGTACCTGACGTATTATCATCTCGCGTTCGTGGCAGAGGAATTTATCTATTGCATCACAAAAATTAGATTTTCAAGTTACTAACGACGCTCTAGAAAAACAAAATACTGTCTTTAATACATTTATTAGGGATAAATACATGAATAAAATAGTATTATATATTAATTAGGTTTGTTTTAAAGGTTATTAGAAGTTATTTGGATTATTTGCTATGGATTTCGCGCAAAGCTGCACGAGGGCTATCTGCGCTAGCCATTCGTAATTTAGCAGTGTAAGATTAGAGGGAAAGTAGCTAGTCATCACCACCCACCGCCAACTCTTTACCAACGAATAGTGGGATTGACCGTCACGTTATAACGCCCCCACGGCTGAAAGGGCGAGCATGTTTGGTGGGACTGGGATTCGAACCCGCGACCCACAGATTAGGAGTCGATCGCCCTAACCACTCGGCCATGCCGGGCCGTCATTTGGTATAAGAGGTATGTTTCAATTTATATTTGAATCAGAATTTGTTGCCCCCAGTAGGACAGCGGTATGTCTGCGGACTTACAACGCTAGAATCAGTGTTTCGATACCTGTGGTGGGTAGAGCACAGATAGTGCATTGTGTAGCTTTGTGCTTAATTAAAACAAACAAACAGAATTTATTGACATATAATTACCTAATTTGTATTACCAGTATACATTAATGAAAATTATTATGGTAACATACAAGCGAGTCACATACGAGAGTCACACACACACACACACAAAACGAGATATGGCAACTAGACGTTAAGTTTAGTAGCGATACAAACATTACTAGAGAAAATACAAAAAAAAGCGAATGCGTTGTACAATGCGCTAAACACAGAACTAAACCTACTTTACAGAATGTGGTATTCAGCCTAAGTTTTTTTTTCACCTTCTGACGCTCTCAGTTTTTGTATAAGCCCTTGCAAACTGAAGAATATTCATGTCGACGTTTTGTGCAGGCCAACCATGGCCACTACAGTTCCACTGGACCCCTTCCGTCGATATATCGTTTCTCCACATTTACTGTATGCTTGGAATTATTGTCTTATGGAATATAAATTCCCACCCGATGAGTCCTGTTCCTGAGGAAATAACATTATACATCAGAATCTGCTTGTACTTGCTAGCAGTCAGGGTGCCACCAATGTGGAGTTTCTGTTTTATAAGTCGATCACTTCTATCATTAACACCGTTAGTTTCATGTAACGTCACCAGAGTCTTGTACACAACTTCTATTTGAAAATGGAGTAAACTTGATCTGTAGAACCTTTGAATTCTACACGTTTGTTACACGTTATGTATATTCTTAAAGTCACCTATAGATTCAGAGCAGTGCATAGTATTATAGGTTTATACTAATGTGGTACTTTCTAATTCGTTAGGTGACAACCAATCACAGTATAAACTATCAACACGTGACTGTACGCTGGTGTAGTTGATTTTCATATAATTAAGAGGTGTTATTTCTGTAGCACTTGCTGTTTTTCCTTCATCGTTCCCACAGTTATTTCAACTACTATACATACTTACATACGTACATATGTGTATTCATTTATAGCTTACTAATGAAATACTCTTGAGAGGTTGCTAGATTTTAGGATATATAAACGTTGCACGAAACTCTTCAGAACGTGGAGTTTTAGAATCAACGTATTAAAACGAAACTTCCTTGACTGAAGTAGGCCCTCATCACTCGTTTCAACCATACAGACGTTTGTGGAGCTATAAACGTTGCACGAAACTCTTTAGAACGTGGAGTTTTAGAATCAGTGTTCAAAAACGAAACTTTCTAGACTAAAGTAAGCCTTCTTCCTTCGTTTCAACCATACAGATATGTTGGTCTTTTTTTTTATGCGCATCGTAGCTTTCAAATATATTAAATTGTTTTTATGAAATAATAATTTATCTAAAGAAAAAAGTGGTAAACAATTTATCTAATGAAAAAAGTGGTAAACAATTGACTATAAAGACCAATGAAACAATCTCAAGGTTGCAATATTTAATTAAAAATTTATCTATATATGTAAACTTTTACCTTGTGTTATGTTCGAGTTGAAAAAGTAAAGAGTTATGTGTCGTCGCTAGTTGTTGTTTATTATTAAGCACAAAGCTACACAAAGGGCTATCTGTGCTCTGCCCACCACGGGTATCGAAACCCGGTTTCTAACGGTATAAGTCCGCAGACATACCGCTGTGCCACTTGGGGCTCGTCGCTAGTTATCTATATATATATATATATAAATTATTTGTATGTTTATGATCTTAACTTTTAATTATCATCAAAATAATTTACTTGCATATTTTCGTAAGTCCGTCCTACCGAAGTTTTAAATAGATTAAAACATCATTAGGATCTGTTATTATTATTATTTTGTAACAGTGAGGAACTTTAGAATCTGCTGTTTAAAACACAAAGAAAAGTTGAAGAAGAATCTAATATCAAAAATCTAATATCAGCTCCCTCTGGTTGGAGCCTGCCTCTGAATTACTTGGCTGAAATTTAATATTCAACTAATTTAATTGGACTGGGTTGCCGATAGAATAAAACGCTCTCTCATGCTTTAAATACTTCAAAAAAGAAGAGCGAAGGCTCAGCGCACAAACACAGCTGGTGCACCTTTTTCATTGTTTATGAAACAAAAGCATTTTCCATTTTCTTCAGAGATACTTTATGCGCTTGAAAGCCGAAAAATATGTTTTTATCACCAAATCTTTGTACAAACATTCAAGGAAAGCCTCAAACATTGACTATAAACACTAATACTGCCTGATCTCCATACAGAATACAGATGCCATTTAATCAAATATATATATGCGACTCTCGAAAAGTTCAGATAAGGGAGTTTTTTTATATATAATCACCGATATATTCAAGTATAAAAATACATTATTATTTCTAAACGAGTTAGTGGGTTAGAAGATTATCTTGGAGAAAATGCAACTCAAAACTAGTAAATAGGCTTATTCTTCATCATATAGTACATAATATTAACAATATGATGAATATAAGATGTACATAACGTTAACTATATGATGAATATAAGATGTACATAAC
>NW_013667914.1:35006-36156 GCF_000517525.1 Limulus polyphemus
AGTGGGTTAGAAGATTATCTTGGAGAAAAATGCAAACTCAAAAACTAGTAAATAGGCTTATTCTTCATCATATAGTACATAATATTAACAATATGATGAATATAAGATGTACATAACGTTAACTATATGATGAATATAAGATGTACATAATGTTAACTATGTGATGAATATAAGATGCACATAATGTTAACTATATGATGAATATAAGATGCACATAATGTTAACTATGTGATGAATATAAGATGTACATAATGTTAACTATGTGATGAATATAAGATGTACATAATGTTAACTATGTGATGAATATAAAATGCACATAATGTTCACTATATGATGAATATATGATGTACATAATGTTAACTACATGATGAATATAATATGTACATAATGTTAACTATATGATGAATATAAGATGTACATAATGTTAACTATATATGATGAATATAATATGCACATAATGTTAACTATATATGATGAATATAATATGCACATAATGTTAACTATATGATGAATATATGATGTACATAATGTTAACTACATGATGAATATAAAATGCACATAATGTTAACTATATGATGAATATAAGATGTACATAATGTTAACTATATGATGTACATAATGTTAACTATATGATGTACATAATGTTAACTATATGATGTACATAATGTTAACTATATGATGTACATAATGTTAACTACATGATGAATATAAGATGTACATAATTCATTATTGACCAAGCGTTCACTCAACACCGACTTTACTTACCACGATTCAGTCAACACCGACTTTACTTACCACGATTCAGTCAACACTGTCTTTACTCGCCATGACTTCTCTAACCCTTGACTTTCCTAACAACATTCAATCAACACTGACTTTGCCCATCATGACTTCAATCAACACCGACTTTGTCCATCATGACTTTAATCAACACTGACTTTGCCCATCATGACTTCAATCAACACCGACTTTGCCCATCATGACTTCAATCAACACTGACTTTGCCCATCATGACTTCAGTCAACACTGACTTTGCCCATCATGACTTCAATCAACACTGACTTTACCCATCATGACTTCAATCAACACCGACTTTGCCCATCATGACTTCAATCAACACCGACTTTGCCCATCATGACTTCAATCAACA
>NW_013667914.1:36498-37458 GCF_000517525.1 Limulus polyphemus
CATGACTTCAATCAACACTGACTTTACCCATCATGACTTCAATCAACACTGACTTTGCCCATCATGACTTCAATCAACAGTGACTTTGCCCATCATGACTTCAATCAACACTGACTTTGCCCATCATGACTTCATTCAACACTGACTTTTATCCGTGATGACTACACTCCACTTTAACTTTTGTATTCAAGAGAAAATTATAATTATAAATATACATGTAGGTATTATAAAATATTTTTTACATCGCTCATAAATGGTTGGTTTGAAGTTGCAGCTCAAACTATACAAATGACGCACTTTGAGTGCAATATGTGTGTATCATAACAGTGAAGATGTGTACGATAGTGTTCCACTTCTATGGTTGCCCATCCCTGGAGATCAGATCCGATTAAAATATTTTACAGTTATATGATATTCTTTTTAGAAATATCTAAAATTAAATTATAATGTTAATCATCGTAAGACTTTATTCTTCTATTAGATATACACCGTGACAGTCTTCATCGTAACGTTTGTGCTCCCTCTGGTGGTGATGACATTCACATACTCTAGCATAGGATGGAAAATGTGGAAACACAATGCTCCTGGAAACGCTGACGTCACTAGAGACGAGCGTCATCTGAAAACCAAATTCAAGGTTTGTAAGATGAATTTGTTTCCAATTTGTACAGAAACCAAAACATACTCGGTTTCAGTTAAAGACTTTACAATAAAAACTACTAAGATACATCGAGATTTTGAAAAAAACTTGTTTGTTTGTTGTTCAGCGCAAAGCTACACAATGGGCTAGCTGTGCTCTGCCCACAACGGGTATCGAAACCCGGTTTCTAGCGTTGTAAGTCCGCAGACATGTCGCTGTGCCACTGGAGAGGGGGATGAAAATGGATGTGATATTCTAATTTTTGTTTGTTTTTCCCAAGGCTACTAAGGCTATCTTTCGCACCCGCCTCCAACTCTTTG
>NW_013667914.1:37468-43095 GCF_000517525.1 Limulus polyphemus
GTGATATTCTAATTTTTGTTTGTTTTTCCCAAGGCTACTAAGGCTATCTTTCGCACCCGCCTCCAACTCTTTGGTTACTTTTTTACCAACGAATAGTGGGGTTGATCGTATCATTATAATACCTCCACGACTGATTCGGCGTCGAGTTTTGATCTCGCGACTTGCAGATTGCGAATCCAGCGCCCTAACCATCAGGCCAATGATATTCTGAAGGTGAAATATTTAGGAGGAGAATCTCTGTCAAGGTTAAATCCTCAAATTACTAACTAGTTTAGATACTATTCGCTTCCGGTGGGGTCCACATGTTGTAGTACGTTGCTTAATTTCATGTTTTCTTCTATTACAACATTCATTGTAAAGAACTGAGTAAACATTTTTAGCGGATCATTAATTTTCTATGTAAGATACAAAATAAATCACAGCTGTTGTTAGTGTAATTAACTGCAATACTGATGAAACTTTAACTTATACTTTTTAGCCGCGGCATAGCGGCTCATAGAACGGCTCTGAGCTTTTATTTTTCAAGTACAATCTTTTAGCTCGTAGCTCCGTCATCTCTTGACCGATTTGAGATCTAATTACAAGTTTTTGGACTCAGGTGTCAAACCCTTTCGATTGATGTATTTGACCACGCCCAAGGTCTCATGCATTAATTTACTCTAATCCTGCCTAAAAGGATTTCAATTTGAGAGTAGGCTGGTAGAGATCCTAATGAGTAATAAAATCGAATCGGGTACACGCGCACCCCACGCTTGGTATTGTTGGCGCACAAAAATATAGCTAATAAAAAGAGAGAGAGAGGAAAAAAAAAGGTATCATAGATTAATTTACTTTAATCCCGCCTAAAAGAATTTCAAGTGCCGCGACTATTGAAGATTCCCTCTTGTTACGTGAAGGAAATGTTATTAGGGACCCCGTAACTATCTAAGTTAAGGACCCATAAGTAAGTTGATGCATGAATTGCTTATAAAAATGTGTTTAAAAAGCCGATAAAGTTCACACGAACTTCATTGATAGTTCTAGGATTAAACTTGTATGTTTATGTCCATTCTTGACGGCTGAACTTGCGGCTGCGGGTCTCTTCACTTCACATAACACCTCACAGAAACTTACCAGAACCGAATCATAAATAGGCTTCTTATTACAGTTCCGTCAACGTCTATTCAGTTATCAAGATCATTTAACGACTTCCGGACTTCCTAGGTTCGTGAGTAGCCGTTCTAAGTAATGTTACAGATTCCTGCTATCGTAAGAAGTACCACCATAACGCGTACATTAAGAGAAACAGTGATTTATTCCACAAATCTTCGAACACTGATTTCATTCTTTGGGCTGAGGACGTTGCCGATAACATTTCTAAGTTATGTCCGTCTTATAAAAAAAAAAACTATAACTACACAACTTACGAACAAATCAATTAGATGATATTCCTAATCGTGCTTTCTATAAACAACTACACAACTGATTAGAAGAAGATCATCACAGGAAGTGATGTAAACGTTACATGAACTATAGTTTCACTTCTAACCAAAGGTCTACAGTTTGTTACATCTTCTAAAAGATTCAGTTCGTACCCAGACTCTGGAATGAAACAACTAGAAACAACACCTGAATCCTTTTCAGCTTTGGTGTAGTTGGTCTATACCCACCCATTCCTACATCAGAAGGGATTAAAATCATTATTGACTTCATTTCCTCCATCCTTTTCAGTTTTGGCGTAGTCCTCCTATATCCACCCATCCCTATATCAGAATGGATTAAAATCATTATTGACTTCATTTCCTCCACCCTTTTCAGTTTTGGGGTAGTCATCCTATATCCACCCATTCCTATATCAGAATGGATTAAAACATGATTGACTTTATTTCCTCCCTAAGGAACAGAAAATAACTCTGTGAGGTTTTTCTTACCACCTTTGGTGAAATACTTTAACATTTTCATCAGTTATTTCAGAGCTGAAGATAAGTAGACCGACAATCTAAGGGAGTAGCTTTAAGTAATAGAACAGCGGTACTTTGCGCTGAAATATTTAAAGACACTCTAGAAACAAGAACTTTAAAAAATGGTCAAAGACAACAGACATACTTTCAAAAATATGATATAGATATATATATGAACGATATTTTTGATATCTGAATCCATGGCTTACTATAACTATATTCCTTTTTATATAACTTCTTACCAAACATCAAATTCGCCTTAGAACTCTAGGAACAAAATAACTTAGCATTCTTAGACTTATTGTTTGCTTGTAGCTAAGCACAAAGCTACACTATGGGCTGTCTGTGCTATGCCCATCAAGGGGATCGAAACCGCAGACTTCCCGCTGTGCCACTTTGGGGCTTCTTAGACATAACTCTAGAACACAACACATACACCGGACCTCCCATTACAACAACCATAAAAAAAAAAACAACATTTCCACTCTTTGATTCTGATCACCCAAAACACATGAAATGAGAGCTGTAATTGGAGAAGAAAAAAAAAGAGCAAAGACAGAAATAGCCCCACCCTAGATGCCACTACAGAGGTCTGAAACTACAGAATGGATACCCTATATCCCTTGACCCAAAACCAGAAGAACAACAGTACTTACCAACAGTACAACATCACACAAAACCAGAAGAACAACAGCACTTACCAATAGCATAACATCACACAAAACCAAAAGAACAACGGCACTTACCAACAGTACAACATCACACAAAACGAGAAGAACAACAGCACTTACCAACAGTACAACATCACACAAAACCAGAAGAACAACAACACTTACCAATAGCATAACATCACACAAAACCAAAAGAACAACAACACTTACAAACAGTACAATATCAACCCCATGCAACAGCGAAACAATAACTGCAAAAATTAAGAAGACTGATCAAACAGTTTTTCACTCTCCATCAGAGTAATACAGACGTCTGCCTAAAAAAATCAGTTGGTCTACTCTGCTTTTACTACGCAGAAATGAGTAAGAATATTCGTTTCGTCAGATACATACGACGGATCTGGAAAAAAAAACGTACAGCCAAAACTATAATGTAATGCTTACGGAGAGACGTATAAATCGATGGATCAGAATGACCCCCACATACCCGAGTCAGGGAACACATCGACGCTCTAAAGAAATGGAAACTAATAAAATGTTCACCAATTGCACTCTATCTAAATAACAATAGTTTTTCATCCCAACAGCGAGTAAAACGAGAAATTTCAACAATATCAAAATTCTAGCAAAGACGAAATAATGTCAAAGAAAGAAGCTACTCCAAAGTAACCCTCATCAGGGAGAAACAGAGGATGCAAAGGAAGTTGAATATAATCGCCTTTATTCACTGAAGACAACATTTACAGCTTGCTATAGTACTAATTTATAGCCTGTTGTTCAAAATTTACAACTTGACGTAATTTTATTTATGTCTATATCCCTCGGAAAAGCAATGATCTATTTAACTAATAACTCTTCTAACAATACTTTTTTAACTTAAAAAATAGATTTTAAACAATACATAGGCTTGTTAACTGCAGATGTTTTTTTTTAGCCGCGGCATAGCGGCTCATAGAACGGCTCTGAGTTTTTCAAGTACAAACTTTTAGCTCATATCTCCGCCATCTCTTGACCGATTTGAGATATAATTACAGTCTTGGACTCAGGAGGTCAAACCCTTTTGATTGATATGTTTGACCACGCCCAAGGTCCCATAGATTAATTTACCCTAATCCTGCCTAAAAGAATTTCAAGTGCCGCAGCTAGTGGGGATTCCCTCTTGTTTCACATGCCTCTTAGTTCGTCCATTGCCGTTCTAAATCAGAGATGCATAGAAATAGCATTTCAGATATACTTGCGTTTATATAAATAGCGTTTCATAGAATCCTGCCCCCCAGTGGCACACTGGTATGTCTGCGGACTTACAACGCTAGAATCCGGGTTTCGATACTCGTGGTGGGCAGAGCACAGATAACCCATTGTGTAGCTTTGTGCTTAATTACAAACAAACATAGAATCCTTTGTCTCTCATCGTCCAGCCCAACTAATGAGTTCTGGTATTGAACGAAAACTTATTGGGCAGTAACTTGTGAAAGACTAAAACAGAACATGCTCGAGCCGTCAGCCGCGAGGGCTTTATAATGTGATGGTCACATCGACCCAATTTTCGTTGGTAAAGAGTAACCCAAGAGATGGCGGTGGATAGTGTTAGCTAGTTGTCTTCCATTTTTTAAATTAGTGGTAACTAGTGCAGACAGCCCTCGAGTAGCTTTGGGCTAAATTCAGTAAACACATAATATTTAGTTTGAAGTCAGTGGTCGTCAATTTACCAAAGCGTAACGTCTCAAAGTTTTTGTACTTATTTTTCAAGTTAAAAATGTATAATAATTAGGAAAGCCGGTTTCTTCTAAGTATACATTATTCTCAACCTTCATTGTAAAGGTATTGTGAAATGAGTAACATGCTTTATTTTCAGACAAGAAATAAGTAACATGCTTTATTTTCAGACAAGAAATAAGTAACATGCTTTATTTTCAGACACCAAATAAATAACATGCTTTATTTTCAGACTCGTAATAAGTAACATGGTTTATTTTCAGATACGAAATAAGTAACATGCTTTATTTTCAGACACGAAATAAGTAACATGCTTTATTCTCAGACACCAAATAAATAACATGCTTTATTTTCAGACACGTAATAAGTAACATGCTTTATTTTCAGACACGTAATAAGTAACATGTTTTATTTTCAGATACGAAATAAGTAACAAGTTTTATTTTCAGATACGATATAAGTAACATGCTTTATTTTCAGACACTTAATAACTAACAGGTTTTATTTTCAGACACAAAATATGCAACATGCTTTAGTTTCAGATACGAAATAACTAACAGGTTTTATTTTCAGACACGTAATAACTAACAGGTTTTATTTTCAGACACGTAATAACTAACAGGTTTTATTTTCAGACACAAAATATGCAACATGCTTTAGTTTCAGATACAAAATAATTTAGATGTTTTATTTTCAGACAGTAAAGATGTTACTTCTGGTTCTGATACTGTTCTCTTTGTGTTGGCTACCGATTCAAATCTTCAACTTGCTGGTTTACTTTGATCCTGAGTTCTTGATCTTCACCAACGATGACGAGTATTACAAGTTTGTTGGAACCTTCTTCTTTTGTCACTGGATATCCATGGCTAACAGCTTCGTTAACCCTATTATCTATTGCTTCATGAGTGAAAATTTTAGAGTAAGTAATCTTGTATGTCGTATCTACTAAAACCAAATCCAAGATAGTGTAAAGAAATAGTTGTGAAAATAATACACATTGTTATGGACAAACAATATCATTGACAAACAACTTCTCGTGCGTCCCAAATTTAATAAGATTTATCTCCTTTTACTAAATAACACAAAAACTACATTTCAAATTATTCAGATTAGTGAACAAATTGCATATATATATATATATATATATTGCATATATAACATCTACATATATATATATATATACCGTAAATGTTATGTATCGCGGTAGAAAATTAATATATATATATATATATAGTATTGTTATTACGAACTAAGTAGTAAGTAGTAAATAACGTAAACCGTTAAGGTAGTAAATTAAAAC
>NW_013667914.1:43505-60527 GCF_000517525.1 Limulus polyphemus
TAATATATATATACCGTAAATGTTATGTATCGAGGTGAAATAATATATATATATATATATAGATGTTATTGACAATGAAATGAATAGAACCTAAGTGATAAATAACTTATAACATTTCTCATCAGTGCAACACAACAAGTCGGTTCAGATTTATTCATATCTCTGTGTTAAAGTAAATATAAGTCAGGGTTACATTGTCTTTATTGATCTGAATGGCAGATAACTTGGCCGAAGTTATACATATCTCTGTGTTAAAGTAAATATAAGTCAGGGTTACATTGTCTTTATTGATCTGAATGGCAGATAACTTGGCCGAAGTTATACATGTCTCTGTGTTAAAGTAAAAAACAAAGTTAGGGTTACATTATGTTTATTGATATAAATGGCAGATAACTTAGCCCAAAGCTATGTTAAAGTAAAAGAAAAATTGTTAGGGTTACATTATGTTTATTGATATAAATGGCAGATAACTTAGCCCAAAGCTATGTTAAAGTAAAAAAAAAAAAGTTAGGGTTACATTATGTTTATTGATATAAATGACAGATAACTTAGCCCAAAGCTATGTTAAAGTAAAAAAAAATAGTTAGGGTTACATTATGTTTATTGATATAAATGGCAGATAACTTGTCCAAAAGTTATACATATCTCTATAATATTATTATTAACATATAAGTAAGGAATACGTAACTCGATTAAAATCTGTTCTCGAAACAAATGGCGTCTAACTTGCTCTAAAGACGTGGATATTTTCAAAAGTTCAGAAGTTCGTGTCTGATTAACAGTTTAGTAAATAAATATCATCACCGTGTAAACTTCAGAGCTTTACACCCAAGTTCTGTTTTGGCGTCATCTCATACTGATTATTTATTTGTAACTGTATTGATATTCGATATTAGGTCGAAACGACCAGTTTAAAGTTATATGTAATATGTTTGATATTGTACGTGAAAAGTTTTAACGTTAAATATAGTGAAAATATACAGTGTGTATTAATAAAGGTATTGACACTTTTTTTTGTCTCAACAATTATGAATATATGCTTTGTTCACTGATGTTTAACTTAGAACATAACTAATCTTTATAACTGCAGTCTTTGTTAACGAAGACGTTTCTGGGCTATTTGTATTTACAATACTATTTCTAGAATCTGAAACGTTCTTTACATAAACCTCCTCAGCGACTCAGCGGTAAACTTGAGGGAATATAACGCTAAAATTTGAAATTCGATCCATGCGTTGAGTACAGGACAGGTAGCTTATTCTGTAGCTTGGCGCTTAACAACAAATAAACTCTTTGAAATGTGGCCAATTACAGTTATTTACTGCAACAATTTCATAAAATCTTCACTGGTATAAATTGAGAACAGTTATATTGTTTCATGAGAAACTTTATGAAAGGTATACGCTTACATTGTAGAAAAGGGTACATATTTTATGAGATGTCATCTGTGACAACAACCACAAAGATATCACACTCTGCTAGGATATAGTATCTAGAGCGAATCACTTTGTAGTCCGGATTTTATTGTAAATTATATGTTACTTCTATAAAATAACATTTTCAAGGCAACAAAATCTTTAAGGGCTGATATCCAGATAAAACAAGCAAAGTGGATAAAATCTGTAGACAAGAGAGTTGGATAGAATGTGGTGATACAAATAGGGGGAGCGAAAGGTCAAAGTCCTGCCGACTAGCACGAGCAAAAACTAATTTATTGTGGAACACAAAACGATGAAACGGTGGCCAAGAGTTTGCTGACTAAATATATAAAGTTAGGAGTACTTGATGGAAGAAAATTGTTGTTTGAAATAGATAAGAAAGGAAGGAATAAAATATTTATTGGAATCTGAGTTGAGAGGGTGAACTGGATAAAATAAGAATATTTATTGTAATCTGAGTTGAGAGAGTGAACTGGATAAAATAAGAATACTTATTGGAATCTGAGTTGAGAGGATGAATTGGATAAAATAAGAATACTTATTGTAATCTGAGTTGAGAGAGTGAATTGGATAAAATAAGAATCGTTATTGGAATCTGAGTTGAGAGTGTGAATTGGATAAAATAAGAATCGTTATTGGAAACTGAGTTGAGAGAGTGAATTGGATAAAATAAGAATACTTATTGGAATCTGAGTTGAGAGGGTGAACTGGATAAAATAAGAATACTTATTGGAATCTGAGTTGAGAGGGTGAATTGGATAAAATAAGAATACTTATTGGAATCTAAGTTGAGAGGGTGAATTGGATAAAATAAGAATACTTATTGTAATTTGAGTTGAGAGTGTGAATTGGATAAAGTAAGAAGGTGTTTGTGATGTACAAACGGATAAATTAAATAGGGGAGTATGTGTGTTATACAAGTAGAAGGTGGTTTAGGTATATGAAATACACGTGTTATACAAGTGGAAGGTGGTTTAAGTATATGAAGTACCTGTGTTGTACAAATAGAAGGTGGTTTAGGTATATGAAGTACCTGTGTTATACAAGTGGAAAGTGGTTTAGGTATATGAAGAACCTGTGTTATACAAGTGGAATGTGATTTACGTGCATGAAACACCTGTGCTATACAAGTGGAAGGTGGTTTAAGTATATGAAGTACCTGTGTTGTACAAATAGAAGGTGGTTTAGGTATATGAAGTACCTGTGTTATACAAGTGGAAAGTGGTTTAGATATATGAAGAACCTGTGTTATACAAGTGGAATGTGATTTAAGTGCATGAACCACCTGTGTTATACAAGTGGAATGTGATTTACGTGTTTGAAGTACCTGTGTTATACAAGTGGAATGTGATTTACGTGCATGAAACACCTGTGTTATACAAGTGGAATGTGATTTACGTGTATGAAGTACCTGTGTTATACAAGTGGAATGTGATTTAAGTATATGAAACACCTGTGTTATACAAGTGGAATGTGATTTACGTGCATGAAACACCTGTGTTACACAAGTGGAATGTGATTTAAGCGAATGAAATATTTGTGTCAAAGTGAAGTGTGTGAGTTATAAATGTGCTGATTGAAATGTAATAAACAATTATGAAACAATATCTTACAAATATAAGAAAGACGAATAAACTGTTCAGTTATAAATATATTTATATTTGTAAACTCTACTTTCTTTATTCGATCCCTTAAATTTTACTGAAAAGAAGAATAATTGTATATAGTGATATTTCAACAATACTATGTCCGTCATATTCGTTGTCGACGACGCATTTCGCTTAATACCAGAGCTCATCATGTCGGCTGGGATACAACAAACACAGTAGTGGCCAGAATGCTATTTATAAAAGCCGTTTGTTAGATGTATGAACGTCTTTTGGTTACAAAGCGTGATTATAATCAGATATGTTTGTTAAATATTAATCATTATAATTAACATAATTAAATTCTCCTTCAAACCTGTACCCGGGGGGTTGTTTTAAGCAGAATTATCGCCATATTTTTAATTTTCATTTTATCTTCGTAACTTAGTTTATTAATTCCACAAAACTTGTTTTAAAAATATTATTCCGTTAATGGGAATGAAATAATTTAATACCAATAATTAATGTACAGACGTGTAACTGAAAGATTTATTTTTTTTTTTTAAAAAGGTGGATTTGAAGCAGCTCGTGTTCTATCACTGTAGAAGAAAGTCGAGACAAAAGAAAGACGTTGTTCCCCTTGTTCCATTACGAGGAAGATCGTCTGCATATAGTTCTACACTTCTAATCACTTGTGGAAGTAACGTAACTGATGTAATGGTGTTAAAATCCAATACTGCAGAACGTGGTCGTAAAAGAGTTTCCAGTTTAGATTCCAAGTCTAGAATATTACTGGTTACCAAAGGAGAAACGGATAATACTTTTGGTCCGGCTAGAACGCCATCTACTTCAGATATGGGCTCCAGATCTTTGTCAAGTGTCTCAGTTTAATTCTCTCCAAATATTTTGTCTGTAAATCAAAATCTTCAACTTGATTTACAGATGGTAAAAAGGCTTAAGTTCGACAGTTAAGATTAGTTTTAGACTATTTCTTGTAGTACGTGTGATTTCATATAAATGGTTGTTACTCGATGATTCGAGTATCCTGATATGACTTATAGAATACCTGTGGTGTATGTAAATTAATCTCGGACATGGTTACTTCACAGTCTGTGTTTAGCCTACACACAGTACGGTGGAGTTATCTTGTTGGAACCGACAAAGATGACATTTAAATGTCAATTTCTTTACGTGTTTGTACATCAGGTACTTCGTGGTAACACCCATTGGTTCCTACCGAAATTATGATTTTTTATTAAACACTGATTGCCTATTCTTAATCACACTTGACAACTTACTTAATGTTTAAAGACCTTGTTGGCCCGGAGGCAGCAGGTTTTGGGGTTAAAATATTGATAGCAGTAGGAAACAAAATTTGATTTAGATGTTACCATTCAGTAGCTTTTTGTGGTTCTTGTGCTGTTGCTGTTGTTGTTGTGCTTTTAACATTATTCTTACAAATAGAGGAAGCTTTACAATATTCAAACAAAGATGATATGCAATAAGTAAGGAAATGAAGTGTGAGTTATATTAATACGAACTGTAAACGTTCTGATTGTTAAATGAAGTGTGAGTTATGTTAATACGAACTGTAAACGTTCTGTTTGTTAAATGAAGTGTGAGTTATATTAATACGAACTGTAAACGTTCTGTTTGTTAAATGAAGTTTGAGTTATGTTAATACGAACTGTAAACGTTCTGTTTGTTAAATGAAGTGTGAGTTATGTTCATATGAACTGTAAACGTTCTGTTTGTTAAATGAAGTTTGAGTTATGTTAATACGAACTGTAAACGTTCTGTTTGTTAAATGAAGTGTGAGTTATATTAATACGAACTGTAAACGTTCTGTTTGTTAAATGAAGTGTGAGTTATGTTAATACGAACTGTAAACGTTCTGTTTGTTAAATGAAGTGTGAGTTATATTAATACGAACTGTAAACGTTCTGTTTGTTAAATGAAGTGTGAGTTATGTTAATACGAACTGTAAACGTTCTGTTTGTTAAATGAAGTTTGAGTTATGTTAATACGAACTGTAAACGTTCTGTTTGTTAAATGAAGTGTGAGTTATGTTCATATGAACTGTAAACGTTCTGTTTGTTCTTAAGAGGGAAGAAAGTTATAGACATGATTTCTATTAACGATTTAACGAAAATATGTTATGTGATGAAATAATGTTTAACTTAAAACTAAAGTATTTATATATAAATCAATATATATAACAATATTGACAAAGTAAATACATTTCTCCACACATCAAATAACGCGTGACATATACTCAGTTGATGTTATATACATTTCTCCACACATTAAATAACGCGTGACATATACTCAGTTGATGTTATATACATTTCTCCACACATCAAATAACGCGTGACATATACTCAGATGATATTATATACATTTCTCCACACATCAAATAACGCGTGACATATACTCAGATGATATTATATACATTTCTCCACACATCAAATAACGCGTGAAATATACTCAGTTGATGTTATATACATTTCTCCACACATCAAATAACGCGTGACATATACTCAGATGATATTTTCACCCACTTTTACAGAAAGACTAACAGCGTCGTTGGACTTGTAAAATAAATGGGTAAGATAAAGCTCTCCATCTTTGGATACGTTGAGACTGTATGATCTTTAGCCAACGACAAGATTTACTTTTATGTGTTACAATTCTTGTTTTAATACAATATCTTGTTTTTTTCTCAAGATGCTACCTTCACTGCTTCAAAGATGGGGTAGTCGATTTTATCCATTTCAAATAAATATTGTTTCAAAAATGTGGAAGTTTACTTTATCCATTTCAAATGTTAATACTGCTTCAAAGATATGGTAGTTGACGTTATTCATTTCAAATGTTAATACTGCTTCAAAGATGTGGTAGTTTACTTTATCCATTTCAAATGTTAATACTGCTTCAAAGATGTGGTAGTTTACTTTATTAATTTCCAATGTATATACTGCTTTAAAGATGTGGTAGTTGACGTTATTCATTTCAAATGTTAATACTGCTTCAAAATGTGGTAGTTGACTTTATCCATTTCAAATGTTAATACTGCTTCAAAGATGTGGTAGTTTACTTTATTAATTTCCAATGTATATACTGCTTCAAAGATGTGGTAGTTTACTTTATTAATTTCCAATGTATATACTGCTTCAAAGATGTGGTAGTTTACTTTATTAATTTCCAATGTATATACTGCTTCAAAGATGTGGTAGTTGACGTTATTCATTTCAAATGTTAATACTGCTTCAAAGATGTGGTAGTTGACGTTATTCATTTCAAATGTTAATACTGCTTCAAAGATGTGGTAGTTGACGTTATTCATTTCAAATGTTAATACTGCTTCAAAGATGTGGTAGTTTACTTTATTAATTTCCAATGTATATACTGCTTCAAAGATGTGGTAGTTGACGTTATTCATTTCAAATGTTAACACTGCTTCAAAGATGTGGTAGTTGACGTTATCCATTTCAAATGTTAATACGTTTTTGTTTTCGTTGAACACTAACACAGTTACTTTGTACAGGTGACTTTTTATACCAGCAAGAAAACACCACAACAGTACACACCTATGATATGATGATTTTATCCAATGCTTTGCAAATGCCAATATATATATAAATATATATGAATATTGGCAAATAGGATTAATTTGTACAATCAACCATCGTATAAATATTGGCAAACAGGGTTAATTTGTAGAAACAGCCATCGTATGAGTATTGGCAAACAGGGTGATTTTGTACAATTGCCTATCGTGTGAATATTAACCAACAAACAGAGTAAATTTGCACAACCAACCATGATGTAAATATTGTTAAATAGGATGAATTTGCACAACCAACCATGGTGTGAATATTGGTAAATAGGATGAATTTGCACAACCAACCATGGTGTGAATGTTGGTAAATAGGATGAATTTGCACAACCAACCATGGTGTGAATATTGGTATATAGGATGAATTTGCACAACCAACAATGGTGTGAATATTGGTAAATAGGATGAATTTGCACAACCAACCATCGTATAATAACGCTTATTTACACACTGTGTGTTAGATATTACAGCAGAAATTTTAAAAAAAAATCTGCGTTTAAACAAACAAACTGTATGACTCACTGATTACGTATACCGTATTCTATGTAATGCTATACGCAGAAACTGAATTCTCCACATTAATCAAGAGTATTTTGTCAGCGTATATTACAGTATGACGCATTTTTATGCAATCTATTGATAAGAAAAAAAATATATATATAATCACTTTATCCGAACACACGAGCGCGATACTTCATGTATATACATATATTAGAACATTTACCCAACAATATAATAATGGCAGTTTGCACGTGGATTTTACATATGGCCGCGCTGCAACGATTGTGCTGTTTAAACAGATTTGTAATCATGTTTTACAGCTTAACTGAACCAGCTTGTAAGTGACTTGTTTATGTTTGTTTCAGTTGGAACGATACTTGATATCTGAGGAACGTTTTTAACAAGGCACTATGGTTTAGAAAAACGCGTTTTTACAACGTCATTATCAGCATTTAAGCTTCAAAATCCACTAGCGAAATCAGGAAAAACTCTATATAGTATTACAATTTCAACTAGCCTAAAACTGAGTTAAATTGTAATTTAGATTTAGTAGTTAAATATGTGCTGATATGTATCCAATTTGTGCCAACAAGATTGATACACACAGTTTCATTTTTATAATACAAATATGTTATAATATACAAACAGTAATACAATTTACAATAACAGTTATTACAAATAGTTATTACAAACAATGATTTATATACAAAAGTTTTACAGTATAAAAGCAATATAAAGTCTTCTTTCTGGTCTGAAAGTCCTTGATATCTTATCGAGGGTTTTCGATGAGCAAGTTAATTTGGAGTTGACGTAGGTATAATTTACTTAATAGGAAGATAGCTAGGTCAGTGGTCTTCACTGATCACACGCCGATTTTTTTTTCACCAATGACGTTAGGTAATGTTTTCTTAAAAGTACTAACGTTCGATGTGAATTCGCTGAAGTTGAATGGTTTGTAATGTTCGAAATTTATAAATGTTCCTTGTCAAATATCTGAAGTGTCCCGATTAATAAGTGTTATAAGAATCACAGTTATAGCTTCCAAAGTTAATAGCACACCAACTATAGCAAACCAATAATATATACTCTTTTTAGGCGCGTTGCGCTGATTATATTTATAGGCGTGTGGAGAGTTTCTCGAAATTTCAGTTACGCAACAATACAAACGCTACACTAGCGTTTATGTACACACGTATATTGTTGATTCTCACACTCAAGAATCTTTTACAACTCTAGAGAATAGGCTGGAATTTCGCAAAACATATTTAACAGCATAAGTTATGTACATTTCTAAGAATAACAACTCTAACAATGTGTAAAATTATCTAGTACTACAAAGTCCTAAAGTGATGAACTCTAACAAAGTGTAAAATTATCTAGTACTACAAAGTCCTAAAGTGATGAACTCTAACAAAGTGTAAAATTATCTAGTACTACAAAGTCCTAAAGTGATGAACTCTAACAAAGTGTAAAATTATCTAGTACTACAAAGTCCTAAAGTGATGAACTCTAACAAAGTGTGAAATTATCTAGTACTAGAAAGTCCTAAAGTGATGAACTCTAACAAAGTGTAAAATTATTTAGTACTACAAAGTCCTAAAGTGATGAACTCTAACAAAGTGTAAAATTATCTAGTACTAGAAAGTCCTAAAGTGGTGAACTCTAACAAAGTGTAAAATTATCTAGTACTACAAAGTCCTAAAGTGATGAACTCTAACAAAGTGTAAAATTATCTAGTACTACAAAGTCCTAAAGTGATGAACTCTAACAATGTGTGAAATTATCTAGTACTAGAAAGTCCTAAAGTAGTGAACTCTAATAAATGTGTAAAATTATCTAGTACTACAAAGTCCTAAAGTGGTGAACTCTAACAAAGTGTAAAATTATCTAGTACTACAAAGTCCTAAAGTGATGAACTTTAACAAAATGTAAAATTATCTAGTACTAGAAAGTCCTAAAGTGGTGAACTCTAACAAAGTGTAAAATTATCTAGTACTAGAAAGTCCTAAAGTGATGAACTCTAACAAAGTGTAAAATTATCTAGTACTACAAAGTCCTAAAGTGGTGAACTCTAACAAAGTGTAAAATTATCTAGTACTAGAAAGTCCTAAAGTGGTGAACTCTAACAATGTGTAAAATTATCTAGTACTAGAAAGTCCTAAAGTGGTGAACTCTAACAAAGTGTAAAATTATCTAGTACTACAAAGTCCTAAAGTGATGAACTCTAACAATGTGTGAAATTATCTAGTACTAGAAAGTCCTAAAGCGATGAACTCTAACAATGTGTGAAATTATCTAGTACTAGAAAGTCCTAAAGTGGTGAACTCTAACAAAGTGTAAAATTATCTAGTACTACAAAGTCCTAAAGTGATGAACTCTAATAATGTGTCAAAGTATCTTGTATTACAAAGTCTTGAAGTTAGAAGCTTTACTAAAGTTTGAAATGATCTAGTACTACTATGTCCTAAAGTGATGAACTCTAATAATGTGTGAAATGATCTAGAATTAGATTGTTCTAAAAATTAAAAATCCTGTTGTTATTTTTTGTTTTTTAACAACTTTTAATTGAGAAAAATAAAATACTGAAACCAGAATCATTAAACAACTTTAAAAAATGAGCTTAAATATTGACCTGGATAAACGCAAGGATAAAAAAATGTGTAATCATACTGGGAGGGACGAATAGGCTGAAACAAGACTAGTTTGAACAACTAGCAGAACCTCTTACGAAATAGATAATCATGTGATACGGTTCGATATTGTACAATTCTATTGTGAATAATTAATTAAGTTTTCAATTGTACTGCCTTGCTATGAAGTATATAATAAGACCTTGTTTAATTAATTAATTTTATAAACTGTTGTATCTTATTATAAAGGACACAATAACTACGGACCTAATTATTTAATTATTAAGGTATTTATTATAGAGAAGCCCCCAATGGCACAGCGGTATGTCTGCGGACTTACAACACTAGAATCCGGGATTCGATACCCGTGGTGGGCAGAGCACAAATAGCCCATTGTGTAGCTTTGTGCTTAATTATAAACAAACAATTACAGAGAATGTTACAACAATTGTTCTAATTAATTAAGATTACGAATTGTAATTATTATACGATTGTCTTATTATTGAAAATAGTACAACCTCTTCTCAAACTAATTAAGCTTATGAATTATACCGCCTTATTATAAGAGGAGATGTTTGCAAAAATTACCTTAGTGGTGAAGACTAACCATTCCGCACGTAATCCTATCTTTGAAAAAAAAAAAATTCGTTTCGAGAAAAATAACGCCACGCGAAACATTAGGCTGCGCATTTTTGTAGACTGGAATCAAATTAGGTTTAGGTTAAAAGTTAATAATCCGAGTATCATACCTTTACTTAGTCTGATACTCAGATTATTAACTTTTAACCTAACTTTACTTATAATACAAGTTATCTCCAAAGTGGAAAGTCTCCGGATTTTTGGCTTATTGCGTATTTTATTAAGCAGAGCACATAGAGGAATGGAAGTTGATTGGTGTAGGCGGTTATATGCACGCGTAAGTGAGGTAGCTTTGATGTTTGATCTTATTCTGGAATCGCACGAGCGAGGAAAGTGTGAAGCAACATCAAAATAAACGTGTACGAGCACACTGAGACACAAGCACGTGCACATGGGTCAAACTATCGCTTTCAATGAAAAAAACTTTTAACGATTATCGGTGAAACACTGACTAAGCTACTGACCTCTTGTGAACAACATGGTTAATTTACGATATAACACCAAGAAAGTGACTATAAGCTAATGGAACAACACTACTAGCTAACAATATAGTACCAAATAACTGACTCTTAATTTATAAAATAACACATCTAATTAACAATATGGCACCAAGAACGTTTATGGAAGACAATTATAAGACAATGCCATCAGTTAATGATATAGCACCATATAAGTAACTGTCGTGTTTTGGAACAACATTGGTACTTAACAGCAAATACCAAGAAAGGGACCACTCTCGAATCCAGTGCGATCACCTCTGTCTACACTTGTAGACACTACAAGTGTATGAGGAAGACTTAAAGTCAGCCTGATAAATAATCTACCCGGAACAAGTATAAGAGGAAGACTTAAAGTCAGCCAGATAAATAATCTACCCAGAACAAGTATAAGAGGAAGACTTAAAGTCAGCCTGATAAATAATCTACCCGGAACAAGTATAAGAGGAAGACTTAAAGTCAGCCTGATAAGTAATCTACCCGGAACAAGTATAAGAGGAAGACTTAAAGTCAGCCTGATAAATAATCTACCCGGAACAAGTATAAGAGAAAGACTTAAAGTCAGCCTGATAAATAATCTACCCGATAAATCAACAGCAGAGAAGCGAAATATGGCTCTTTGTTAAGTTCTTGTTATTTCTTTAGTGAAACGCTCATGTTAATAAGCACTGTTTGTTTTTTAACTTTCCAACAAAGTTATACAAATCAGTAATTGTGCATAGACGTCCCCAATTTTAAATTGATAGACCAGAGGGAAGGCAGCTAGTCAACAGAGCTCACTGCCAACCGTTTGGATACTCTTGTCAGAACGAATATTGGGACGTGACTATTTTGATATAGCGCTCCTACTGTTTTCACGGATACGGGACTCAAACCATTAATTCTCACGTTTAAACTCTGGGCAAGCTAACCCTAGGCCCCGCTCGGCACATAAAAGTATAGAAAAAAAGGTAGATAATTCCTAATCAACAGAATAAACATCTTATACACAGACAAACAAAGATATATATGTATATATTTATTGCAAGCTAAATGTAAATTGTTTACCTATAATAATACCTGGGAACCATAGATTAAGCTAAAATGAATTAAAAGCACACTATCTAAAAATCAAAACATAACATAAGAAGTCCTGTTATGTTTTAAGTAATTTCAATTCAAAGTTAAAAATTTCACATATGATAGTACAAAGTTTGTTTTCTTACAAACAAAACTGAATCATTTCATATATAATTGAGGTTTATTTGTTTTTCTAATGAAATTAAAACGTATTAAGCATAACTGTTGTTTGATTTCTTCTTTTGTTCCAATTCTTAAACTGGAAGTAGTTTGTTTGCCACTGAAAATAAAAAAAAACAATAATATGATATTTGTTAATATTGTTACAAGCAAAATTAAAGATTATCACATAATATTTTGTTTTTTTTATTACAAGGTACAGTTTTTACAGTAAAGAAGAATATTCTTTAAAACAGGTACGACATTTCGATCACTTGTGCGATCATTCTCAAGTTTCTGTAAAAGAAGCTGTAACTTGTTATAAAATACTTATAATCAGTAACTAAACCCAAAACGAAACTATTACTAGTTTGTTTTATTTTAAAAATCAAATCTTCTTGTGTAAAAAAACGTTATTGTTTTGTTTCAATGAAAAATTAAAAAAAGGAGCAGTTGATGTTATATTTGTTCATCATGTGTGTGTGTGCTTTTTAATATAAAGAGATGTTCAACTTATGTTACAATGAGAGAAAATTCAGTTGGCCTGGTAAAAGCAAGCCAGGCATATATGACAAATTAAAAAACTCTTTATAAATATACTGTACATCCATATAACAACGCCACTCTCTGTTTGGAACGCTCGTTTGTCGGTAACGCTCGACTCTGTTGGTAACGTTCATATTAGCTCATTCGTATGTACCGAGCGGAATTCTCGAGTTCAAATTGAGTCGAGAGGAAATGTTTATAACTTTTTTGTTATTAACTCACCATGTTTAGAAAAATATATTACAATATTTAAAAGAAGCATAGTGGCTAGGGCGCTCGACTCACAATCTGAGGGTCGCGGGTTCGAATCCCCGTCCCACCAAACATGCTCGCCCTTTCAGCCGTGGGGCGTTAGAATGTGACGGTCAATCCCACTATTCGTTGGTAAAAGAGTAGCCCAAGAGTTGGCGGTGGGTGGTGATGACTAGCTGCCTTCCCTCTATTCTTTCACTGCTAAATTAGGGACGGCTAGCGCAGATAGCCCGCGTGTAGCTTTGCGCGAAATTCAAAAACAAACAATAGGAGGTAACAAAACGTACATAAAAATGTTGTTTTCTTGAATACTAGAAAATAGATAAACATTCTCCATACATATGTTGTTATTACGATATAATTAATTTTTAGAAAACCTGTTTATAGAGCAATTAATTAAATTTACTTTTTAGAAGAAAATTCAATCAGCATTTACTGTAATGTGACTGGCATTCAGTCAGTGACATTATAACAATAATTAATTAGCCAAGAAAGTTTGAAGAAAAATACTGTTACGACAGCGGAAGTCACGTGACTCTGGTAACACGTCATGAGATTCTCGAAGGATCTTGACTTTTCCTGGCAACTCTAGTCTGTGCTAGACGCCCTCTTTTTTAGTATATAAGCCCGGCAACTAAAGCAGAATGAGATAGATAGAGAGATTGAAAATTGAGATAATCGAGTCAAGCGAGCAGTAGGCTCCTTAAGTAAAGTGTGTGAATCGCTGTGAATTATAGCGTGTGTTTATAAATCTAGTTAAGTTTAAAATGACTGTGGAAATTAAGGGTATTGTAACGAGAAAGAATAAACTAGTTTTAATTAAGAAAGGACTTGTATCGCTGAAGTTTCTCGGAGAGAATTTTTACGGGAAATTATCAAACAAGCAGATACGTAACAATACATATTATATAATGAAGCTATGAAACATAAACAGTTGGATAATAATCATGAAAACTTGAACAAGACACAAATTGCTAAAATAAGAAAGGTGCATAATCAATAAAACTCTCCAGTATTCGTGATTATGTTTTGGAGATGTAGACTTAATAATCAATAATTCTGTATATCCTAATTCAGAGTTCTTTATTATTTGATGGAATCTTTGTAACTTTGCCTCTTTGATATTTAACGGTCTTCCCCATTTAGTGATTACTAACCTGATTGTATGTTAAGCAAAGCTGGTGGTTTTTTTTTCGTTAATTTTAAGATTCAAGTAATAATTTTTCTATATCAGATCGGTCTGTAATAGATTAGACAATCTCAGGAGGATATTTAACAGGCCCAGGCTAATTAGAAGATTGAAAGTGGGGCTAAACCAAACTAGACTGGCTGTTGTATTCCTTGTGAGGTACATGTTTAGTTGTTAAATGATGTTAAGTAATAAAATAAGGGTGTTTAAAATCACATAATACCAACGTACATTTGCTCACGATTCTTCTAAACACATAAAATGTTTAAACTTGATATGTAACGAATAGAATCATTACACGATTTAAATTATCTTAAATATAATATGCTATAAGGATATAAGATATTTTGAACAGTAGACCAAAATCATCGTAACAGATTTACAGGAATTATAACTAGTTTTTTTCATCCGAATGGAAAACAAACAAACATTTAACCATTACAGATCTGGTTGCCATGATACAACATCTCGCCAGCATAGGACCTTCTCATCTTGGTGTAACATTTCTCTAGTACAGAACTGGTTAGCATGGTACAATATGTCCACATTAAGAACCTGATTAGCTCCTTTAGCGTCTTGCCAGGTACAGGACTACTCAGTTTGATGTAGCATCTCACCAGTACAAAAATGGATAGCATGATACAATATCTTAATCGCACGGGATCTGATTAGTTGGGTGTAACATTTCGCGAGTATAGGACTGGTTGGATTGGTGTAACATCTCGCCAGTAAAGAACTGGTTAGCTATAGCCTTTAACCATATGTTAGATTATTGTTCAAGTATCAGACCTTAGAACAGATCTGCAATTTTAACATAAAGAAAACAAAATAAAAAAGACAAATAAAGGATTTAAATGAACTAAAATATAAAAAACGAAAAGATTCACTTGGTATCAAACCCATGTTTGAATGTCTAAACCCAGATTTAAATGTCTTTTTTGTTCATTCTTTGTTAATTCCTGGTTGCGAGTTTGATATTTAGGTCTAGATTGTTACAAAGAACATTTGATTGTTTGCTGGTAAAAGAGAAACTATTTCTGCTTCGAATTTTATGTGGCGAACATTGAAAGATGGAAAAAAATATTTAAAGCTATCGGAGTACTGGGAACTGGGAAAATAGTCTTTTTAAAGTTATAAGAGCGTCGTAGAATTGAACAAAAAGCCTTTTTAAAATTACCAAGGTACTAGAGAGCAGAACAAAAGTTGTTCAAAGTTACTGAAGCACTCGAGAATTGAAAAAAATAGCAATGTAGTGGAGAATTGAAAAAAATAGCAATGTACTGGGGAATTGAAAAAATTAGCAATGTACTGGAGAATTGAAAAAGTTAGCAATGTGCTGGAGAATTGAAAAAGTTAGCAATGTACTAGAGAATTGAAAAAAAAAAGTTAGCAATGTACTAGATAATTGAAAAAAAGCTAGCAATGTACTGGAGAATTGAAAAGTTAGCAATGTACTGGAGAATTGAAAAAGTTAGCAAAGTACTGGAGAATTGAAAAAAGTTAGTAATGTACTGGAGAAATGAAAAAGTTAGCAATGTATTGGAGAATTGGAAAAAGTTAGCAATGTATTGGAGAATTGAAAAAAGTTAGCAATGTACTGGATAATTGAAAAAATTAGCAATGTACTGGAGAATTGAAAAAATTAGCAATGTACTGGAGAATTGAAAAAAGTTAGTAATGTACTGGAGAATTGAAAAAGTTAGCAATGTACTGGAGAATTGAAAAAAGTTAGCAATGTACTGGAGAATTGAAAAAAGTTAGCAATGTACTGGAGAATTGAAAAAAGTTAGCAATGTACTGGAGAATTGAAAAGTTAGCAATGTACTGGAGAATTGAACAACAGTTGTTTGAAAGCCACATCCTGGTAAACACTGAGAGGGTAATTTGATAGCAATAGATTCTTCTGTTAAATTTAAATTTAGACTGGCCTTTCGTAACCACTGATAAGAAACTCAGCTTTTCAATGTACTGGAGAATTGAAAGAAATTAGCAATGTACTGGAGAATTGAACAACAGTTATTCAAAGTTACTAAAGCACTGGAGAATTGAAAAAAAAGTTAGCAATGTACTGGAGAATTGAAAAAAGTTAGCAATGTACTGGAGAATTGAAAAGTTAGCAATGTACTGGAGAATTGAACAACAGTTGTTTGAAAGCCACATCCTGGTAAATACTGAGAGGGTAATTTGATAGCAATAGATTCTTCTGTTAAATTTAAATTTAGACTGGCCTTTCGTAACCACTGATAAGAAACTCAGCTTTTAACTGGTATTTACACTGGGTGCCGGTCAGTAAATATATCTTATATAACTACTAATCCAGATTAGAAGCACAATTATTGTGCAAATTAATCTGATTGTTGAAACTTTGAGTGCATCAATTTCAAATAATACCCATTTTGGAAATGTACATAAATCTGTACAAGCCCGGAAGAAACCGCAAAATACAAGTTTTCTTATAATTATCTGGCGTATAGAGGTCGTTTTTTTTCATATTTTATTATCAAAATGCTTCTTTTCCATACTGATTGTTAAATTCTATACTAATAATTTATTGTTTTGCACTGATTGTTTCTTGTTCTATACAGATTATTATCTGTTTTATAACTATTGTTGTTTGTTTTGTACTGATTGTTCTTGTTCTATACTGATTGTTTCTTGTTCTATACAGATTATTATCTGTTTTATAACTATTGTTGTTTGTTTTGTACTGATTGTTACTTGTTCTATACAGATTATTATCTGTTTTATAACTATTGTTGTTTGTTTTGTACTGATTGTTACTTGTTCTATACAGATTATTATCTATTTTATAACTATTGTTGTTTGTTTTGTACTGATTGTTACTTGTTCTATACAGATTATTATCTATTTTATAACTATTGTTGTTTGTTTTGTACTGATTGTTT
>NW_013667914.1:61401-71355 GCF_000517525.1 Limulus polyphemus
ACTGATTGTTACTTGTTCTATAGAGTTTATTTCGGTTTTATAACTATTGTTGTTTGTTTTTTACTGATTGTTACTTGTTCTATACAGACTATTATCTGTTTTATAACTATTGTTGTTTGTTTTGTACTGATTGTTACTTGTTCTATACAGACTATTATCTGTTTTATAGCTATTGTTGTTTGTTTTTTACTGATTGTTACTTGTTCTATACAGACTATTATCTGTTTTATAACTATTGTTGTTTGTTTTGTACTGATTGTTACTTGTTCTATACAGATTATTATCTGTTTTATAACTATTGTTGTTTGTTTTGTACTGATTGTTACTTGTTCTATACAGATTATTATCTGTTTTATAACTATTGTTGTTTGTTTTGTACTGATTGTTACTTGTTCTATACAGATTATTTCTGTTTTATAACTATTGTTGTTTATTTTGTACTGATTGTTACTTGTTCTATACAGACTATTATCTGTTTTATAACTATTGTTGTTTGTTTTGTACTGATTGTTACTTGTTCTATAGAGTTTATTTCTGTTTTATAACTATTGTTGTTTGTTGAAACTGGTTGACACCATTGCTTTGGTTTTTGAATTATCATGTAATAAATAAAAAGGAACCAGAAAAAAGAAGAACAAGAAATTCAAACTTTTTGCTAAGATACTTACAGACATTTTCAGAACTGCTGACTCAGTCATTACATAGATATTGTTATAAAAGAAAACACCGTATAGTATTGTAAGGTTCTGATGACCTATTGAATAAATAGTTAAAATACCATTTCGATGAACAATCCGAGTCATCCTTACATAAGCAGTGCTACCGCATGCCTGATAATAGTATTTCAACCACACTATGTCCGTCATATCCATTGCCAACGACACGTTTCTTTCAATAACAGAGCTCAAAAGACCCTGGTATTGAGCGAACGCGTCGTAGGCAACTGACATGGCGGATATAGTGAGATTTTAATTTTGTTTAAAAAACAAATTCATAAAATCACCAGCCTTTAAAACTACTTTGTTAAAACAGAAATTCATTAAGAATTTATATAAAAATTGTCTAATTTGTGAGCAAATAAGTTAAAAAGTTCAAGTTTCAGCAGCACAAAACAACATGAGCACATGTCAGCTGATTGATGAATCCGTTGTAAATTCTACAATATTTTGATCTTATAGGTAATTATAAAGAAATAGTTAAAAAAAAGTAACACAAAACCAGGTGTTTCATTACTAGTTTTTTTTACTGCAAGTTTATGCTGATCAACAAAATGAATGACTTTAGAAAACCTTCTTAGTGAAACAATGAGCACAGTATGTTATCATTGTTGAATTGCAGAATTTTTCGCCTGCAAGGACACGCCATGTCTGAAGGTACCGGGTCGGAAAATTAACATAAAAGGCTTGAGTAATTATTATAATTGACTTAAACAAGCCGAAAATCGTTATCCAAGATAAAATAAATTAAATTAAAATATGCTTCAGTGAAGAAAGTTTGGGTAACAGCATTTAACATTATATATATATAAAGCTCATTTCTGAGTCCGTTTCCAGAGTGAAGGTTGACAGTTAGTTGCTTGTTTATACGTAATTCGGAGCAAAATTTGGTCAACAAATATGTCTAGCAAGAAATTATTCATGACTTTTTATAGGTGGTTTGTATTTCCGATTCAGCAAATTTTGCAATAACAGACATATAATCCATCAAACTACAAGTTTAACCAACAAGTAAGATAGATTTATAATAGCCAGATGCAGGTGTTAGTTCCCATGGTTACACACTACTAACAACTACTACACTCGCAACTCAATCTGGCTACGTTAGCTTTACAGTTGAGCTTACACTCTTCATCTCGACAATATAACAACATATGAATATCTGAAGACAGTTATATATGTCTCACCCAGATTACTAATTACAATTTTCCTTTCATATTTAGGACATCAAACTTCATAGTTAGGAAAAATTGTTCTAAATATTTGAAATATTTTTTTCTTGCCCGTATATTAATTTAAGATAGTTTAAAAATGTTTTTCAACTTTAAATGCTCTTGTATTTACATTGTATCGCGTGTGGTCTGTTTTTATCAATATGTTAAGTGTAACATGGCGTGAAATGGGCAGTGATGTTCAGCTGTAGCATTAAATAATATATAATACTAATGCTGACCCAGTTCCTTTAAATTATCAAAAACAGGTGTTCACTATAAAGCTACAAAAACACTTACCTATTTAAGTTTTAGCACTAATGGTTTTTGTCGTATTAAAAGTGAACCTCGTTTTTCAAGAGTTCCCGGAAACAATTAGAATTGTAGTTTAGGCCTATATTGATGCAGAGGGAGCTAAGATATATAGAAATCAGGGGTAAAAACAAGTGACATCAATGAAAAATATATAGTCTAAAAACTGTCTATTTTTTACCTTAATCTGCTTATGTTATCTTTCCAGCTTTATCTCTAGTTTTAGTGATCCAGTTTTCTTTTTCATCTCCCTCGACTTGGAATAAAAACTGAAACCTACAATTCCTATAAGACACTTTTTAACAATTCAAACTACCACATTCTTCCCCCTCTCAAAAACTAGGCACGTCCTCGGACTTTATCTCAGGCTCTTGGGACAGCTATAATGGGGCGCCAATGTGTCTGTAGTAATCCCACTCTTACATCTACTGAATGCTTTATTAACTGAGATAGAGAGTTAATCCACAAGCAATTGTTCGTAAGATCTTGTTTTTAACAATTCAAACTAGTATACAGCTATCAAATAGACTCAAGAAGCTTATATTTTCATAGTCAGTCTTTTTTGTTTTTACCAATAACTCATTTCAAGTTGGTAAAATCGTAAATCTATCGATATCTATATTCAAAGTGCATACTGGCTCATTTCAAGTGGAGCTGGAAGGCCCTAGCATTCCTGTTTTGATTCCTATGATATTAAAACGTTTTTAGAGTTTCACCACGTCGTTACAGTCCATGTTATCAAGTCATGCTCTATCTGACGATTGTGTATCTTAAGAATATCTTTGCAGTGTAGTTTCCATTATAAAAGGCTCCATCGCAAGCTTAAATTTCCAAAGCACATAATTTCTCCTTGGTTACTTTCCATAATCCACCTAGTGTATGAGAACAACAGCTTTCTAGTGGCTTTTTTAACAGTCCAATCACACAGAAATCCATAGGCACTGTATCCGGCGACTTGAATAGTACGTCTTCTTATGAGATTATTATGAATATTAAATTTATTTTTCAGTTGCTTCACGTTTGCATATTGGATATTCGGTGGAAGCAATTGAAAAATACACGTGATTTGTGTCGCTTTCCAATACGGAGATTCTTCATGATTATCTTGTTACTGTTGCCTGGGGCACGTGGATGGCCTTGTCACTCATCTTTGCTCTCTTGGATTCTCACCTGTTACACGACACCCGCGCTTTGCTTATCATATACGACTTATTTCTTAGTTGTTCCTGGTTCGAAGTTTATCGATATTCCTTTATTTTTCAGTGGAATTAAAAACAATGGATATCGCTTTCTTTATGACCTGAGTGTAAGAAGATTTTGCGTTAGAAAAGATTGTTACATACTCTTCCCAAAGCAATCAGTTTTCGGTGCCATCAAACTACTTATGTAGTTTTGATACATCTGTTCCACCTCGACTGTATATCGGCTGTGGTTGCCACGTGACTTGCTGATTTGTGTATTCAATATCGTTTTAATATAACGTACTCACCCCTCTGTATATACCCATAAAACTTCAAGTGTGCAATCGGAATTAGTTATTGGACAGTTAGAATAAATTTTGAAGTTAAATTAAACGAGCTCAACTTTAAGATATTGTACGAAATAAATGGCAGAATGGTAACAGCGATTATACCATATTTATGCGAAATATTGGAGTCGACACGCTAAGAGTAAATTGAAAAATGTATGTGGTAAATATATGAAAGATAATTATATAAAGAAGTAGTGGGAGGACGTAGTAGCTAAGCCTCGAATGTGACAGTTTAGAGAAACGTACAAGGTTGTATTCGGTTGCGAATGACGATACTGAAAGGACACGTGCTACTAAAATAAATATTAATAAAAAAACTATACATGAATGTGCATAGATTTGTCTCGCAAAAGGTAGTTAAAACATACTGTGATGATTTTCTAATAGGCTAATGTGCGATTCTAATTGTCTAATGCGGATTTTGGAAATGATAATTTAAAACTCTGGTTAGCTAGAAGGAACGTGATATTTTATAAGTCTTCTAACCACGTGCTATCTTGGCTGAGGGTGGAATTTCCTGGTTATAAAACATCGCTCTACAGGTTTTATGGAACCAATCTCAGCACGTGTTATAAATTGAAATGGGAGGAAAATGTCGTGCTGACGTATCAACGATGCCTAGATGTACTTTCTGTGGAAGTGGGCTACCGTGTAATACACGTCTTCAATTTGGTTAATTGTACACTTCTGAAAAAGTTCAAATTTTCTTGGGTTTCGACGGAAACTAGTTAACATTTAAACACAATAATGGGAGGATAGCGTTAGAAATAGTTCTTTACAGAAAGGACATCTGAAATCTTAACAACAACAGAAGCGTTATGTCATTCCGATCCCGGGGGACCGACGGGCCGGTAGAGGGTTACGCCCTCTCGTCAGCCAAGGAACGAAAAAAGAAAAATGGGTAAAATGAATAATAGATGGGTAAGCGTGCAAGTCAGCACAGGAGGCGGAAAATGGGGAAAACGCGATATTTGCAGATGGAGAAGACAATCCGGAGAAATATGGTTGAACACTAACCAGTCTATATCATATAATGGAGATTGTGTGGAAACTGGCAACAGGTATAGCGAGTATTAGGAATCAGGATAGATAAATTGGGGAAGAGGGGACATCGGCATCTCGACGTGGTCGGGATTGTCAGCTGGGAGGGACGTGACCTAGAGGTTCAGTAAGTGATCAGCTGGTGCCAAAATGCTTCTTGGAGTGGGGACAGTGGTGGCGAGAACATCGGAGAAGATGAGATTGTGGACACGAAAACAATTGTTAACATAGCGATGAAATCTTAAAAAAAAAATTGAAATATAAGTAGCCAAGAATAGTTCGTTTCGAAATGGTGTATTTAAGTGTTTTACACTCACAAAAACGAAACCGATCATTCTATAGGTATTTGAAGAACTTGTAGCATTCCACCACAATTGAATTCTTCGTATTGTTAGCCGACACTAGGCTACAAGTTCTTCAAATACCTATAGAATGACAGGTTTTTTGTGAGTGTTTGTTTGTTTGTTTTCAATTTCGCGCAAAGCTACACGAGCTGCCTTCCCACGACTAGTGCAAAAGTCCCTCGAGTAGCTTTGCGCGAAATTCATTAAATAACAAAGAAACCATTTGAATATAGTTGTTTAAACATTTGTTTAACAACAAGTAAAAGCTTGGAATGATCTATTCTTTCACTGGGGGGCGTGTCTGTGAGCTAGACTAGTTATGGAGAATTCTACTCCTCATCAGTGACCCTGGACACTACCACCAATGAAATATCAGACCAAACCAAGCCTTTATATTAGTGAGGTATCGAAAATCGAACTGGTGTATTTAAGTGTTTTACACTCACAAAACGGCCCGGCATGGCCAGGTGGTTAAGGCACTCGGCTCGCACTCTGAGGGTCGCGGGGTCGAATTCCCGTCTCACCAAATATGCTCGCCCTTTCAGCCGTGGGGGTGTTATAATGTGACGGTCAATCCCACTATTCGTTGGTAAAAGAGTAGCCCAAGAGTTGGCCGTGGGTGGTGATGACTAGCTGCCTTCCCCTCTAGTCTTACGCTACTAAATTAGGGACGGCTAGCGCAGATAGCTCTCGTGTAGCTTTGCGCGAAATTAAAAATAAGCATAAAGAAATACGAAATTACATTCGTACATAAACATTATTATTCAGTTTTAATACAGAGGATATACAAAGCTGTAAATACATACAACTAACAACTGTTATGTTTAAATATGTTTTATGTATTTGCTGTCTAATCTTCTGTAGGAGCAGGACTGTACTGAAAGTAGTTCTTTATTGAACTGTAATTTCTACACAACTCCACTTTAACGTAATTGGGTGTATTTTTATATAAAAAAGAAGTTTTGAAGATTAAAAATAGAGAGAACTTTTTGACCACATTTCCATATGCAATGAGTTTGAAATATTAATTGTTTAACACAAGTTAAACTATCATAGTTGTCATAACATGACATTTATATGAAAATAAATATATGATGTATGAGAAGAAAACGTAGAATAGTTAATTAGAATGTAAACACACAAGTGCAGGAATTTAAGGATTTATTTGGAAACAACATTCACATGATGAACAATTTCTAGTGCAATGTTCGGCCAGTAGATGTCAGTAAAATCTGGACAATGAAAACAATATTTTTCAAATTAAAAAAAAAAAAAGGTTTAACAGGAAAAAGCTCGAATGAGTAACTCCAAGCGAATTCACGTATTTGTATCTTTTTACGTAAATTTTAACGAACTACGACATTGGGAGTGTTTGTTTATTCTATCCGGCATAAGTCTAAGACATTCGTTTCTTGATTAAGTAGTATAATGTATTACATATTTCATAAAAGTCAAAATGAGTGGATATCGAAATGTAATATATTATATTTGGTGAAGTCAGAGCAACACTGAGTTGATTTTATCATATTATATTGAAGTGCTAGAACATTATTCTTGATCATTTATCCAAATGTTATATTTGGTGAAGTCAGAGCAACACTGAGTTGATTTTATCATATTATATTGAAGTGCTAGAACATTAGTGTTGCTCTGACTTCACCAAATATAACATTTGGATAAATGATCAAGAAAGAGTTGATTTTATCATATTATATTGAAGTTTTAGAACATTGTTCTTGATCATTCAACTTTATTGAATTTGAATCCGCCAGTTTATTTTAAAATACGATTTTTGAAACGTAAGTGTTATAGAAACTGTTAAAAAATATTAAAAACTAAAAATTGCAATTTTTTAAAACATTATAAATACTTTTAAACTATTGGTTTCCAATGATAGATGGCGCTACCTACAACACACTAGACGGTCTTTTGGACCATTATATCCTGGATTCTTTGTTTGTTTGTTTGTAATTAAGCACAAAGCTACACAATGGGCTATCTGTGCTCTGCCTCTCCACGGGTATCGAAACCCGGATTCTAGCGTTGTAAGTCCGCTGTGCCTCTGGGGGGGATCCTGGATTCTCTGATGCTGAAGCCTATTCGTAATAAATTCTTGTAATTTGCCTTTGCCCATGGTTACTTATAAGGGGTGAAATTCCCTAAAACATGTATAAGTCCGTAAATATTGGTAAATCTAATGATAAAGTGGGCTTGTACCAGAAAGAGTGAAGAAGGCCACGTGGGATGTACTTTGATCCGTCATGGTGGTTGTCGATATTTTTCATCACCCTGTACATTATGGTCTTCTTGAAAAACGACCTCCAGCTGATACACGCAAGGAACTGTAAAGATTATGTGTACTCAGAATCATTGGTTGTGTATATAGTTTGACCTTTACTTTGACATTTAATGGCTTTTATTCCCGACTAACACGTTTCTCGTTTTCTTGTTATGAAATGATTTGTGTTTCAGCCATATATCAAGTAGTGGAAAACAATAATTTATGGCACACAGTTAATCAAATAATAACTCTTTCAGTTATATTCAGGTTCCTAATTCAACACGTATTTTATTATTATTATTTTGTTTTTAAGGAGGGTGTGGATAGACTGTTCAGGATTTTCAAGTTTTGTTACTGCATACAGTAATCGTTTACACACATACGATTTATCGGTTCAGCTATAGCTGGGTTATTCACCTGGTGGCCATTGAGACAGTTAATGCTGCATCCACCTGGTGGCCATCAAAAGTTTAATCAAAAGTATTTACATTATATATAAGTTAAATCAGGAGGATTTACAACCAGATACTAGAAATTAATATAAAGGATTTACAACCAGATAATAGAATTTAATCAGAAGGATTTACACCCTGACACTAGAAATTAAAAAGTAGCTACATCCTGATAGTAGAGATCAATTAGAAGGATTTACAACCTGATAATAGAATTGAATCATGAGAATTTACATTCTGATAATGGAATTTAATCATGAGAATTTACATTCCGATAATGGAATTTAATCAGGAGAATTTACATACTGACAACAGAGTTTAATCAGAAGTTTAATTGATGTTTAATTTGTAGATCCAGGAGCCGGCGCGCTAACTACTGACTACTGATCCACGTTCGGTCTTTAATCTCTGTGAGTTACAACATGAGGGTAAATTTTAATCAATAGGATTTGGAGCCTGGAATGTATATATTGAGTATATGAAACAGTTAAAGTCAGAAGTAATAAAAACAAGACGATTAGTCACGAAAACTAAATCAATCCCGACAGCAAGATTATCCTAGTAAATCCGTAATAGACTTCTGGCTGAGTACGTGGCAATGAGTGATTAACTAATCTTCTCAACCGAATAAATATCTAGGGAAGTAAAAACTTCAAGTGGGTTTGAAATATTTACGTGAAAATGTAGCTGCATTTTCACTGTTGAGGGAAGATAGGTTTTCTCACTAGATGAGTTCAATATACTTTTGTTTTCTAGCCTACTACCAATGCTCTTATAAACTTGAGATTCCTCGTGCACCTTGAAAGCCGACGTCTCCTAAGAGTAATTATTAAATAGATAAGAATACCCTGCACTCATAGGCGTAATCCACATGGGAGGACGTATCCCCCACGCTTTTTCAGTTACTTTCTTCTTTTTTTTTTTGATAAAATACTCTTATGTATACACCTGCCCCCCCCCCCCAGTTGCACAGCGGTATGTCTGCGGACTTACAACGCTAGAATCCGGGTTTTGATACCCGTGGTGGGCAGAGCACAGATAGCTCATTGTGTAGCTTTGTGCTTAATTACAAACAAACAAACAAATGTATACACCAGCTACAGAAATCCCACACGCATATCTTTCAAATTAAAGTTATGTCACTGCTTGCAATATAATATTGAAATAATAATATGAATATACTTGTTAACTTATAGTATTAGGTCGTCAAGAAATTAATGTCGCGTTTTGGAACACTTTTATTAACCACCCCTACAAAAAACGTACACCACATACAATAGTTAAACGAACCGCCTAAACGTCACGTTAGTGTAGCCTATATAATGTGCAAAGTTTGATATACTCTAATCCCTTATAGTGATGGTATACGATGAGACACACATTCGCCATGTAATGTTATTTGAATATAAGAAGGGAAACAACGTCTGTATAACCACAAAGAATATCAAAGAAGTTTATGGAAATATTTTGAACGTGCGTAAATGTTAACGATGGTTCAGCAAATTTCGTTCAGGTGACTTTTGCCTTAAAAATTATGATGGCAGTGGCCGACATGTTGGAATTGCTATTGATGCTCTGAAGACGCTTGTTGAGTCTAACCCAAGGCAACACACTCGTGAAATGGCCCTGAAATTGCATGTCTCTCGTGAAACAATACGTAAACATCTAAGGAATATGGGGAAACTCCACAAAGAAGGTGTTTGAGTGCCGCACGAACTCTCCGATGATCATCATTTTGTTTTGATATACAAGTTGTTCGGGTTTTTTCCCCTAAAAAAGCGACATTAATTTCTTGACGACCTAATAGTTCCAATAACTAATTTACTTAAAATAACTCGTAAAATAGTAAACGGAACGAAGTACAGGTTATAAGATATGTTAAGTAAGTAGTGCAAATTGCATGAGACTACAATTAACGCCCCCTGTATTTTTATAAAGCTTACCTTGTGGGACAATATTAATCCAATATATAATCCACTTTTATCACCGTAATTTTAATTTGAAGAAAAAGAAACACACACACACACACACACACACACACACACACACACACACACACACACACA
>NW_013667914.1:72355-73218 GCF_000517525.1 Limulus polyphemus
AACTTTAATTTATAAGTAAAGAAAAGAACAACACACACACACACACACACACACACACACACACACACACACACACACACACTTATTAGCCCTGAAATCAACAAATCACATCAATAAGGTATAAATATAGTTTTCTTAACACTCGGCTGAGTGTTGAGTGAAGGTATTTAGACTAATATTAGGCCTAAGGGTGTTTGTAAGACATTAATAACCTGGAAGTATTTCGCTATGAGTAAACTTCCTTTAATGCTGAGTCAGAGTTGGAAGATCCTCGTGTAATGGTAGAGAAATATTATGATCTGTGATTTCAACAAGTGAATGAGTGGCTGGTTATAAGTTAATGGATGGTTGGTCTTACGTGATTCCCCTAAATGTTCACAGACTGGTTTTTAAATGGCATTTTGTTTTGCCAATATACGTGGACTTATACGTGGACTTGCAATCAATACACACGTACTTATACAGCAGCCATGAACGTAGAAATGTTGGTATTCGATCTTCATATAAAAAGCAATATTTCACACATCATATAACGATTTCTCAGTCATTAGTAACTATAATAGTTATATTTATAACTTGATATATCACGCAACTTGTAACACACATCATATAACGATTTCTCAGTCGTTAGTAACTATAATAGTTATATTTATAACTTGATATATCACGCAACTTGTAACACACATCATATAACGATTTCTCAGTCGTTAGTAACTATAATAGTTATATTTATAACTTGATATATCACGCAACTTGTAACACACATCATATAATGATTTCTCAGTCATTAGTAACTATAATTGTTATATTTATAACTTGATATATCACGCAACTTGTAACACACATCATATAATGATTTCTCA
>NW_013667914.1:73740-79599 GCF_000517525.1 Limulus polyphemus
CTTTCTTCTGTTTAACTCTTAACTGCAAATGTTAAATAAATTAATTATTGAACCTACTATAACATTAGTAACTATAATTGTTATATTTATAACTTGATATACCACGCAACTTGTAATTTTGGTACTCCTGTAACATATTCTATAATCTATGCTTTCTTCTGTTTAACTCTTAACTGCAAATGTTAAATAAATTAATTATTGAACCTACTATAACATTAGTAACTATAATTGTTATATTTATAACTTGATATACCACGCAACTTGTAATTTTGGTACTCCTGTAACATATTCTATAATCTGTGCTTTCTTCTGTTTAACTCTTAACTGCAAATGTTAAATAAATTAATTATTGAACCTACTATAACATTAGTAACTATAATTGTTATATTTATAACTTGATATATCACGCAACTTGTAATTTTGGTACTCCTGTAACATATTCTATAATCTGTGCTTTCTTCTGTTTAACTCTTAACTGCAAATGTTAAATAAATTAGTTATTGAACCTACTATAACATTAGTAACTATAATTATCATATAATTTTCAGGCTTCCCTGAGGATGAAGTAAGTGTGTTCCGAAAACGTTCGAAGCTCTTGTAAATAAAAACGTTTTGCGTCTTATCAACCGGCTCCGTAATTAGTCTTAGTTTTCCCAGTTGGATTCATTGCCTTGCAGCGGTTTTTACCACCGTCCTAATAGGAAAAGTCAGGAATGTTATCACAACTTAATTGGCCTAAATTTCATTCTTTCTTTCTTTCTTTTTTTGGCTTTTCAAAACCTTTCGGACTTATTTAGGTCGGAAATTGTGAGTGTTAGGAGAAGCGTCAGTGTTTATTTTATTCTTGTGTTAGCAAAATGTAAGTTCGCAGGAACAGAATTGGATAGTTTGTTTTGTTTTTGAATTTCGCGCAAAGCTACACGAGGGCTATCTGCGCTAGCCGTCCCTAATTTAGCAGTGTAAGACTAGAGGGAAGGCAACTAGTTATCACCACCCACCGCCAACTCTTGGGCTACTCTTTTACCAACGAATAGTGGGATTGACTGTCACATTATAACGCCCCCACGGCTGAAAGGGCGAGCATGTTTGGTGTGACGGGGATTCGAACCCGCGACTCTCAGATAACGAGTCGAGTGCCTTAACCACCTGGCCATGCCGGGCCCAGAATTGGATAGACATTTTATTTAATAACGTCTACTCGTGAACAAAAGATAATTTCGATGAGAAACTGAAACGCGCGATGGACAAATAAGATAATTTTATTTTGTTTGTTTGTTTATTTTCAGATATTCGCGCAAAGTATTCAAAGCCTATCCGCGCGAGCCGTCCATTAATTCGGACTGATCGACTGGACGGACGGCAGCACCCACTGTCCACTCTTCTCTGGCCGATTAGTGAATCTGACTGTCAATCTTATAATACACCTACAGCTCCAATGAGGGGAGAGCAATTCGTTTTCTTTGCGGTAACGGGACGCGAACAGAATAATAACCTCTTGATAGGAATATTGTATGAGTTAGTGAAAATAAAATATACATCAAATTTTGATGCGTTTTTAAGCGGTGATATATCCCATTCTTTGTTTTAATTAATTTCATTAACACAAAGGTTTGTGTACGTTATATTAAAACCGTTTTTGACCCTCACCATGTCGTTACATCTCATGTCACCACATTCAGTCCTATTCTGTCTGACGCCCATGCACCTTGACAATAGTTCTACAGCATAGTTTCCATTTTAAATGTCTTCGCTGTAAAGCTGTCATTTCTTAAGCACACCAATTCTCCCTTCATGCTTTCCATAAGCCAACTAGTGTATGAGGGCAACAGTTGCCTAGCTTCCATTTCAACAGTCTGATCGCCTAGAAAGCCAACAATTTGTCTAGTACATCTCCATAAGGAATAACATGAATACCTGTTTCATTCTCCAGCTGCTTCGGGTATTCAAAAGTTGAACGGATATGTCATGGAGGTAGCTTGCACAGACGTGATTTATGTCTGCTTTCCAAATTCAAATTTTTCTTGATTATGTTGCGTACTGTTGCATGGGACACGTGGACGACTTTTGCCATTGACCTGCATATTCGTGGATTCTCACCTGCTACAAGACGCTACACTTTGTTTACCATGGCTGGGTTACGACTTGTTGCAGTTCTGATTCTGTATGGTCCTGGTGACCCAAGGTGGTCCATATTGCTTTGTTTTCAAATTTCGTTAAGTGCAAGGTATATTTCAACCTCGGAAATTCTAAATCTTCAATCTGATCATATCATACTATTACCAAATGCCAAGCAATGAAATAATGCAGTTTTTATACATTCCGTTTACCCTGACTTTATAACGATTCTGATTGTCACATGACTTGCTGATTTCCATATGAAAAATCGTTTATATATAATGTATCCAATACTCTGTATCCTTCATTATCTGTTTATTTAATTTCCGTTAATGTTTTTTTTTATAGTTATAAAAGTGATTTTGCATTGTTAGTTTAATAAATTGTTTTAAAATTAATATAAATCTCCTAAGCTGGAAAAAACCTAGTTGGATTGCTACGTAAGTGTGAATCAACGCATTATAACAATTAATATGAAGGTTTAGTTTTCTCGTGTAACTGTGAATCAACGCATTATAACAATTAATGATAAGGTTTAGTTTTCTCGTGAAACTGTGAATCAACGCATTATAACAATTAATGATAAGGTTTAGTTTTCTCGTGTAACTGTGAATCAACACATTATAACAACTAATAGATAAGGTTTAGTTTTCTCGTGAAACTGTGAATCAACGCATTATAACAATTAATGATAAGGTTTAGTTTTCTCGTGAAACTGTGAATCAACGCATTATAACAATTAATGATAAGGTTTAGTTTTCTCGTGAAACTGTGAATCAACGCATTATAACAATTAATTATGAGGTTTAGTTTTCTCGTGAAACGTGTAACTGTGAATCAACGCATTATAATAATTAATTATAAGGTTTAGTTTTCTCGTGAAACGTCTAACTGTGAATCAATGCATTATAACAATTAATGATAAGGTTTAGTTTTCTCGTGAAACTGTGAATCAATGCATTATAACAATTAATTATAAGGTTTAGTTTTGTCGTGAAACTGTGAATCAATGCATTATAACAATTAATTATTAGGTTTAGTTTTCTTGTGAAACGTGTAACTGTGAATCAACGCATTATAACAATTAATTACGAGGTTTAGTTTTCTCGTGAAATGTGTAACTGTGAATCAACGCATTATAACAATTAATGATAAGGTTTAGTTTTCTCGTGAAACGATTTACGATATGATAAACTCCTAGTTAGTGCGTTATGTAAAATTAGCAACATTTTTTAAAGTTTTCATCTATGTAGTTAAATTGCTTTGATCAGAGGTTACTGATAAATCTCTTAGGTTCATTAGGTCTTTATTCAAAGTTACCAATACGTCTGTAAGGTTCATTATAACTTTTATCAGAAGTAAGTGATACATCTGTAAGGTTCATTATAACTTTTATCAGAAGTAAGTGATACATCTGTAAGGTTCATTATAACTTTTATCAGAAGTAAGTGATACATCTGTAAGGTTCATTATAACTTTTATCAGAAGTAAGTGATACATCTGTAAGGTTCATTATAACTTTGATCAGAAGTAAGTGATACATCTGTAAGGTTCATTATAACTTTGATCAGAAGTAAGTGATACATCTGTAAGGTTAATTATAACTTTGATCAGAAGTAAGTGATACAGCTGTAAGGTTCATTATAACTTTGATCAAACGTTAATGATACGTTTTTAACATTCATTAGGGACTTTGACCAGAAGTAACTGCACATCTCTTAGGTTAATTAAAATTGTGTTCGAATGTTACTGATACGTCTCTTACCATCCATTAGAACTTTGTCCAAAAGTCACAGATGTATCTCTTAGATTTATAAATCCGATAAACTCTACAACATCGTTCACAAAATCAGATTTAACTTAGAGTCTGAATTAGCATTGTAAACCTTTATTAGCTCAGCATGACGAGGTTCTTCATCCTGGAACATTTCAATATCGTGAAAGAAGAATGTTCCAATTTACTGTTTTTTTTCCAATGAACATATTTTACTAACAATGACTGATTACTTTGTTAGATCACACACACAGAGGTGGCTAAGCCTAGCCTAGTGTTTAGTATGACGGACTATGGATGTGAGGGTCCAGCTTAAGCGTACCGTTATGACAAATAATAATAATGATAAATACACACACACACACACACACACACATATCGCGCTCTACATTTGGGGCCGTGGGTCAGATATATAAGGATCACTGTCCAATGGCAATATTCGGTTTAACAAAACCAGCTACCATCACTCTAGTCCATCAGTTCAAAATTAAAGTCAGCTATAGCTTAGCCCTTGAATAGCTTTGTAAGAATCTCCAAAAACAAACAAACTGTTGTAGGTCACAACACCAGGTTTGCTAGGAGACAAGACTGAAAGATAACAGTTACTTCGGAGACAACAAGTCGATCAAGGTGGTTATATAGTTAGTGAGGTTGTCATTTGGAAATGTCTATGGTGAACCGTGTCAAATATAGGTGAAACGTTTTGCGTACATACATAAGGAATTATGGGAAGTGCCTTCAAGTAATCTCTACAAATGGCACTAGAGGGCGGACCACAAGCAATTTAGGATGGTATGCAAGCAGAGGATTGAAGAGATAACCGTTAATCTGTATCTGACAGTAGCAGAGGATAACCGTTAATCTGTATCTGACAGTAGCAGAGGATAACCGTTAATCTGTATCTGACAGTAGAAAGGCTAACCGTTAATCTGTATCTGACAGTAGAAAGGATAACCGTTAATCTGTATCTGACAGTAGAAAGGATAACCGTTAATCTGTATCTGATAGTAGAAGAAGATAACCGTTAATCTGTATCTGACAGTAGAAGAAGATAACCGTTAATTTGTATCTGACAGTAGAAGAGGATAACCGTTAATCTGTATCTGACAGGCTCGGGTAAAGCTGTATCTCACCTGTCAAAATGGATGCGACAGTGACGCAATACCCCGAGTATACTGCTGCAAGACCAGTAAAAGATGGTCTGCTGCAAGACCAGTAAAAGATGGTCTGCTGCAAGACCAGTGAAAGATGGTCTGCTGCAAGACCAGTGAAAGATGGTCTGCTGCAAGACCAGTGAAAGATGGTCTGCTACAAGACCAGTGAAAGATGGTCTGCTACAAGACCAGTGAAAGATGGTCTGCTACAAGACCAGTGAAAGATGGTCTGCTACAAGACCAGTAAAAGATGGTCTGTTTGCTGTCAGCATGTTGAAAATTTCCAGCATCTACTTCCACCGCCTTGATCGACACGCTCTCCTGACCTTACTACTGGTCATAAGATCTTTTGAAGAGAGGGGTATGCCGCTCTAGCCAAGCAACAGGGTTTTTTTAAATGCAGGATGATATTGCGACGAAAGCTCACATGATTCGTGGAGAAATGATACGTCTTGTAGTATATCATGCGGTTGTCAGTGGCAACTTTAAACTAGTTCTTACAGCCGCGCACCTAGTGACATTTCCATAAATCAGTTGAGTGTACCCGCCGTGGTAACATTTTTCACCCGATTACACTATTCACCTTACTAAGTGTTCCTGGCCCCTACAGCTTTTATAACTATAACGTAAAAATCATAAATAATATTCAACGTTAAACTGGTACAAAATTAAAAACATTTTATTTAGGCCTATCTATGGCCTTCAAAAAGTTGACGACTCTACAGGATGACATTGTAACGTCGAAACATGTAGAGTCGTCAACTTTTTGAAGGCCATAGATAGGCCTAAATAAAATGTTTTTAATTTTGTACCAGT
>NW_013667914.1:79733-86089 GCF_000517525.1 Limulus polyphemus
AGTTTCGACAAGGTTTTGCCCTCATCAGGGAACATGATGAAAAAACCTTGTCGAAACTTTGTACATTTGCTGTTATGTTAAACTTATATTAAAGTTTTTTTCTTCATTACCCATTCAAGCCGTCTCCAACCATTATTAGTCTCAAAGTGGGTTCCTCGTCATCCAATAACGTATGTTGTGTAATGTTGATGCTTTCGAGAAAGATCTTGTCAAAAGTAATGGCATTTAATACACAGAATTGTAGTTCAATGACACGTACCAATAATATGCTTGAACTGAGGTAGAATTTGTAAATCTCGTGCTGTTCAATATTTCATCAAGAATCGAAAACTTGGGACGCACAAATTGATTAAAGAGTTTGTTTTAGGGCAGAGCCACATTTAGCTATCTGCCGTTTCCACGGCGGGAATCGAACTCCAGATTTTTGTGTTTTAAGTCCGCAAACTTACCATTGACCCACCGGGGGACTGATTAAAGAGAATGCCTGGAAAGTGGGTTCGAACCCCACTCGATTTTAATGTACGCCAAACCCAACACATTCACAATAACCGAAAATATGGAGATCATTCTTTTTATTGAATTACTTGATGTACTCCATAAGTGACTTTTGAATGACCATTTAGAAATATTCGTTTTCGTCCCCCCAAAGAAAGGTTTGTAACCGGAGAATAACAACAAAATTTTAGAATTTTATCTGGTTATTAGTTACATAATATTGTTAATATAATGATATGGCGCTGTGTTGAATAATTTTGACATGGTTATGTCTGCTCTACTGTTTTTAATATTTGACTCTTTTGTGTGTGCTCCGCTGTTCCAGTATTTGACTCTTTTTGTGAACTGTTCCATTGCTTTAATATTTCGAGTCGTTTGTGACTATTCCACTGTTTCAATATATTGACTCTTCTAATATTTTAATATATTGACTCATTTGGCTAAGGAAATTGGAGAGGCTAACTTCTGTTAGTTTCCAGTACTGCAAACTTCTGAATTAATTAATATTTTTTTATGTGAATTTTAGAAAAACAACACACTACTGCTACACAATGAAGTGAAGCCAAAAGAAGTGGTTTATTTTTGCTTTTAGAAAAACCTTTCGTATTGGCATAAAAATGTCAGTGTTACATTAGACACTGCAAGATAAAAAATATATCTTAGAACACATAGGTGTACATAAGTTTTAATTGACATGTTACTTGAAACATAACCATCAAACTTTCATTAATGAAAAAATTATCAAATCAACTGAGTTGATATTAATCAAACAGCAAAAATCAAGGTAGGTTTTCTCTGATTACAGGTGTGATATGAAGGCATTCATACGTTTTCTACCTGTTTTAGTTATATAGTCATTTTTGAATTGTTTTACTTATTTAGTTTGTATATAGTTTTAGTATAAACACGTGGTCCAGAAAGTCGTTGAGGTTGCCTTGTTCTAGTTGTTTTGCTTCATTGTTCTCTGTATCAGATAATGTCTATACTGCGCGAGAGGGCATTGCAGTAGTAACGTATAGCATCTTCTTTGAAAGGATTGGGACTGTAATATCCTTTCTGGCCGAGTTGATGTTGTCTAAATAAAACAACCGATCAATCTGTGATAGAACAATGGTCACGAAGTGACGCTGTCGACTGGACAAAGAACCCGAGTTTCCCTGTTGAATTCAGGCGCTCTTTCTCAGTTTAGTTCTACTCGTAGATCGTCCAGAAAGACGACGTTTCAGACCATCGTGTTTAGTTTTACAGAGATAAAAACAGAGAGAGAGAAAGCACAACCTAGTAGAAGCGACTGTCTTATTAAGTGCGTACAATGTGCTTTCTTTTTTCTGTTTTATAATAAATATTGTATTCATTTTTACCAAATTTGTGCAGTATCGTTATTTAAAAGACACTCGAAAAACTTGGGTTGTTTTTACTATGTCATATGCTAAAAAACACATTTAAAATGGAAACAAAATCACATAACTGAAACGAGAAATATCAAAGCGTCTTCTAAACTGACTCTAAAGTACAGGAAATTCAACACTTGGGATTTTTTTTACTGTGGCAGATGCTAAATTAAAATACATTTAAGATGGAAACAAAATCACATAATTGAAACGAGAAATATCAAAGCGTCTTCTAAACTGACTCTAAAGTACAGGAAATTCAACACTTGGGATTTTTTTTTTTTACTGTGGCAGATGCTAAATTAAAACACATTTAAGATGGAAACAAAATCACATAATTGAAATGAGAAATATTGAAACGCATTCTAAACTACTCCCAATTACAATAATTTGAAGAATTTAACTCATCTGTGGAAACAACAAATATTTTTATGCTTATATAACCACAGTAGATTTTTTCCCGCTTAATATTATGAGTTATTGTTTTTCTGAGACGATCGAAAGATTTACAAAACGTTTTTTTTAATACATCTATTTTTTTTTCAAAATCATAGTGAATGAAAGGAAAACAGATCGTTTTTTGTCATTTTTTATAAACCAAAAGGTGTTACTTACGAGTTACATTTTCACAACGTCATTTGTAAAGATCGAAATTATATCTAAAGTTGAAACGTTTCTGTACCATCTCCAGTTTTCAACTTGGTCTTTCGAATGACGTCAGGATCCACTGTCTTCCTATCATACGCCTGTCCCAGCACGGCCATAGAATCGATAAACACGGTAGATATATTCAGTTTCCAACCGTATTCACTTGTAGAGTAGTCGTAAGGAAACGTGTGGTGATAGTTGTGAAAACCTTCTCCCAGAGCCCACCACGCCACGTGCTTGTTTTCCCGCGCTTCCATGAAGCGGTTGTAAGGTTGATTTCCCCAGCAGTGTGCAGCGCTGTTTACTAGCCACGTGAAGTGCAGAGTTACGACATAGCGTAGAATACCGTTAGTGAGGAAAGCTACCCACACTCTCTCCCCCCAGTACCACACTGGTATCATAGTTGGAAGATAGAAGCTGAGGAGAATGACCAGTGGGATATAGAACCTGTTGGAAATATATATATATATCACTAAATGATTCGTGCTCTATTATCAGGTTAATGTACGTTGAAAGAAAATTAATGAATCTTTAACCCTGAAAGTAGCAACTGAATCTATTAAGTTTAGGGAAGTAGGAAGGAAATAATTACCAACATAAATCATGTGGTAAAATCATTGAAAACTGTGCTTATATTGTTTCTATTTTCTTTGTGTTGTTTTATTGTATTGAATAAGTACCGAATCCATTGGACCCCGATGGTAAAAAAAATATACAAAATCTTACCCAATAGTTCTTAGGGTTAATCACATTTCACGCGATAAATAGTTCGCTGTGAATGACTAACATATTGTAGATATAGCTCAAGTTAGCCTTGACCCTTAAAACTGGGCCAATTTACATGCCGAGGAAACTCTGTTAAGCACTTCTTATGGTCCACCAATTTATTAGCATGATAACTTCACCATTAAAGCCAACATCAGCATGAAAGTTAGCACACTTATTGATATTACACTCTTCCATGCATTAGCATAACTTCACCATTAAAGCCAACATCAGCATGAAAGTTAACACACTTATTGATATTACACTCTTCCATAGCATTAGCATAACTTCACCATTAAAGCCAATATCAGCATGAAAGTTAACACACTTATTGATATTACACTCTTCCATAACATTAGCATAACTTCACCATTAAAGCCAATATCAGCATGAAAGTTAACACACTTATTGATATTACACTCTTCCATAGCTTGCTTTTTTAATTCAAAAATCTTTACCAACTATCTTGTTATGAGTCTAATTGCCACTAACGAAGGCATTCATTAAAATTAATTGCCCATAGCTCGTTAACGTTGCTGAAAATTGGCATTTTTTTTTTATTCAAGCTATGAGGGATGTTCACAAAGAGCACGTGTATCGGTTTTCACGTTTTTATCATTCCTAAGTAAAGCTATGGTGTTAAAACAGTTCAGGTTATGTATTTCTCTATCCTTGCCATATTAATTATTTGCTTTGTGCCCAACTTAAAGGTTAGAAGAAATGTTTCCTCAGCATGTAAATTTGCCCAATTTTAAGGGTCAGTGCTACCTTAAAATATTGAGTAAAAGAAAATCATAATAAAGTTATAATAAAGATACACTTGATAAGAACTTACGCAATTTTTCCACAATATTTAGAAATGTTAAAAATTGTACGTCATCATGTAGCTTTGCGTATAAGTCCTCAGAAAAAATCTGTTAAGCCTAACAAACAGCAAGATCAGAGATCCCCCTAGAGTTCAGACATAGACGTCCTTAGTTTTCAATAGATAGCGAGATGAAAGGAGTCAGCACACCCCCCCCCCCTCCCTACAAGGGCTTTGCCCGGCTCTTGGAACAAATAAACAAGGTTTACTGTCACTCTTATAATGCATTCAGAACTGAAAACGTGTTCAGTTCGAGCCTAAAACCTGTGATTTGTTGCCCGGTACGTTCTAAGAAATAGGCCATGTCATGCTAATTTAATCAGTCAAGAAGCGCATATATAAATCACGTTGGCCTTATACGTCTGCTTAATGTATTGGAAAGTAGAAAGTTAATGTATGCAAACATTATAATTAAACGGGGAACGTGATATTAATACGTATAACAGTCGGCGAATGTATTAAAATAATATTTTTGTTTTGAAGTCGTTGTGGTTATATTATAAAAGCTTTATATTTAAATATTTTTATATGCTCATTATTAGTTTAAAACAGAAGAATTGTTTGTTTGTAGTTAAGCACAAAACTGCACGATGGGATATCTCTGCTCTGCCTACCACGGGTATCGAAACCCGGTTTATAGCGTTGTAACTCCGCAGACATACCGCTGTGCCACTGGGGGGTGGGGGCAGAAGAATTTGATAAACATTTGCTAAATTTGTTACCTTTTCTGAAACCTCACCACAGGATCTTGTAAGAGGTCGCTACAGTCGATAGTACGTCCTTTTTCTCGGACTTCGGGATGCTTCTTGTGCATGAGCCAGCCCATGTGAGCGAAGAAAAACCCTCTGTTGATGTTGTGTGGATCAGCATCGGTTTCGGAAAACTTGTGATGAACGCGATGATCCCTTGACCATTCGTAGAGGTCATTCTGGACAAAGAAAATAAAAGGGTCTTTTCATAAGTGTTGTATTGTGTGTTTGAAGTTAAGCACAAAGCTACACAATGGGCTATCTGTGCTCTGCCCACCACGGGTATCGAAACCCGGTTTCTAGCGTTGTAAGTCCGCAGACATACCGCTGCGCCACTGGGGGAGCACACAAGTGTTGTAAGTAAACACTGAATGTAGATATATGAAGCATGGCCAGGTGAATAAGGCGCTCGACTCGCAATCTGAGGGTCGTAGGTTCGAATCTCCGTCCCACCAAACATGCTCGCCCTTTCAGCCGTGGGGGAGTTATAATGTGACGGTCAATCCCACTATTCGTTGGTAAAAGAGTAGCCCAAGAGTTGGCGGTGGGTGGTGATGACTAGCTGCCTTCCGTCTAGTCTTACATTGCTAAATTAGGGACGGCTAGTGCAGATAGCCCTCGTGTAGCTTTGCGCGAAATTCAAAAGCAAACAAACAAACAGATATATGAAAATAATTTTGATTTTATCTGTAATCTAATTCATTAAGATGTTATTTTTTATCAAAGGTGTGAAAATCCTCACAAAAATGCGATGTTTTAATTCAGACAAATACGCGTTTTCTTTATGGTGATCAAGTAATTGGATATTTTCCCCTATTTGTTTAAAACAGTAGCAGATTTTTCTGGGCGAAACTAATCCCAGCTAAGGTTTTAATTTTTAAAGGAATAATATTTTAATTTCCGCTCGATTAACATCCAGCAATATTACCAAAATATTTCAGGTTTCACTAGACCCTCATTTAAAAGATACATGTATATCTATAATAATGTAAACCCTTTCGAAACAAAAACAAGGACAGTCAACTGGAACGTCCCCTCTCGGCATTATTGGAAGTGCAGCTTAGCGATGACTTAAAGTTCGTATTACATTTGTTATTTCAAGCCTTTTTGGTAAATAAACTAGCTTATCACACACACGAATATGTCGGTAAGAGAGAACACCTCGTCACCTACTGCATTAATAAATCTTCTAAACCTGTGTTCGTCATCTTTTTTAGTTGTTAATGCCTAATATGTATTTTGATACAAAACTGATCGGAAGATTTCTCGACTACGACTACTTGTTGTACCTGAAATACACTACAGGTAAACTATGTTGTGGGTTTTAGTGTTTGTTGTTCCTACAATCGCTTTTGGTAAACTGGTAAACTATGTTGTGGGTTTTAGTGTTTGTTGTTCCTACAATCGCTTTTGGTAAACTGGTAAACTATGTTGTGGGTTTTA
>NW_013667914.1:86646-89103 GCF_000517525.1 Limulus polyphemus
GTTTTAGTGTTTGTTGTTCCTACAATCGCTTTTGGTAAACTGGTAAACTATGTTGTGGGTTTTAGTGTTTGTTGTTCCTACAATCGCTTTTGGTAAACTGGTAAACTATGTTGTGGGTTTTAGTGTTTGTTGTTCCTATAATCGCTTTTGGTAAACTGGTGAACTATGTTGTAGGTTTTAATAGCTAAGTTCTGCTGTTCTTACAGTCGCTTTTTTCTAAATCGGTAAACTATTTTGTCGGATTTTAGCAACTTTTTTTTAGAGATTTTGACAAAGTTCATACTTAGACTTGAACAATAAATTAAGTTCACTTTTATTTTTGAATTATATATATATATTGCGAACCGTGGTGCCTGTCCGAACGTTCGGTCTGTCTCCAGTTTACGGCTGCCGCTTCCTGCCCTGCGTTTGAGAAGCTGCGCACACAGGCAAACCTCAACATTCACTTTTGAAATGACGGGAAAATAGGCATTAATAATATTGATGCCAAATTTTATTTCGCAAGCAGGATATTCTAAACTTAATTGTTAGGAATTATTCACACTATTATTTAATTTCAAATCACATTTCCAAATGTGACATAAATTAAAAAATAAAAAATGTAAATTTACCGTATGTTATTGCTGAGCGGCTCTTAGCATGACTGAAATGCGGTATAAGTAGCTCAGAACTTTGGCTCTGAGTGAAACCAGTAGTGCAACACAATTAACGTTTTTAAAGTCCATGACATAATTTAAATTGATATATTAACTTAAACTTGTCCCCTCACTGGGGACGGGTACTTTTTAGATTATCTTAAACGTTTCCTGTCACTGGGGACGGGTACTTTTGATAGATTAACTTCAACTTTTCACGTCACTGGGGAAGGGTACTTTTGCTTTATTTATTTCAATTTTCCCGTCACTAGGGACGCGTACTTTTGCTAGTTTAATTAAAATTTTCCTGTCACTGGGGACGGGTACTTTTGCTTGTATATAATATAGCTGAACTGAAATATTGGAAAGGTTTATTTCCACTTAGATTCTCAATAGATTTTCGTTTGTTTATTTGTAGCTAAGGAGAAAGCAACACAATGAGCTATCTGTGCTGTGCTACCACAGGTAACGAAACCCAGTTTTAAGCGTCATAAGCTGTGCCACTGGTGAACTCTTCTTTAGAGTAATTAGAATATTTCATTTTTATAACTTGAACTTTGTTTAAGAGTTCTATTAGAGAATGTTATTTTAACTCGTGGTACGAGACATTGATTTATTTTAACTTAACTTTGGGACTTAACTTCAATATTACATTGTTCTAGATTAGCTGACAAGGGAGGTAAGAGGGGTATACACTGGACTGGTGAAAGAGGGATCACTCCCCTTATCTTTCTCTCTATCGGATTTACAACGCTAAAATCAGGGGTTCGATTCCCTTCGGTGAACACAGCAGATAGCCCGATGTGGCTTTAATATAAAACGCACACATACTCTCTCTATCGTCAGTCCAAGACACGACCACACGACACACACTTGCCTTTGTTTCACTCTTTTGTTTGTGATTGTTTTTTTGGTGGTACTTGTAAATAATAAGTGTTCTTGCGATTTTTTTTCTTCCTGACGAGCATAGTCAACGTTCGGAGAGACAGACAGACACACTCTGTTACTTGGTGTTCTCTGAATCTCAAGTTGGCGAGCTCTAACTGGCAATAATAATACGCCAGCCAGAATATGCAACACGTTAGAGCATCACAATAAAAGTGTATAAATACATAGCACACTACAGTGACACACTCAGACGCATCAACGAGCATTCTGACACTGCTTTCAGTAGTCATTAGCTGTCATAGTATTACTCAAGCCCCTGGTTAAAAAAAGCAAAAAAAAAAACAACAACCAGGCTGTACGTTAGGTTGGTTGAGATCTAAAAAAGCAACATTTTGATTGAATACTCACTTTACAAACGAACACACAAAAAAATCTATAAAACTAAGTTCATAACATAAATATTATAACTCAAAACATAAAGACAATACAATCAATGGGAAGTTTGAGAAATTTTAAAATCCTAACGATTACGTTAAGCAGTAGAAAATCTAGAAACAAGGTTCGTGTCGCATGGGCGTGATATTAGGCTTTTCAACCAATGAAATTCTCGTATTACTAGATAAGTGTTGATTAATGTTCTTTCTGCCACGAACCGACGCCCTAATGTTCTAACTATTAAGAGTGAAGTTTGTTTATAAATTTGAACTGAGATTTTGAAAAGATTTTTTCACTTAAATTTATTTTATGATTTTTTGTCTGTTTGTTTGTAGCTAAGCACAAAGCTACACAACGGGCTATCTGTGCTGTGCTCACCGCGTGTATTGAAACTCGGTTGTTGTTTTTTAGCGGTGTACTGCTATGTTTTAGGATTTTTGCCCAAAAAGGGAAATAAAAAAACATCCTGAAATAAGGCTGTTCATTTGGGATGAAATTT
>NW_013667914.1:90002-95155 GCF_000517525.1 Limulus polyphemus
GCCCTCGTGTAGCTTTGCGCGAAATTCAAAACAAACAAACAAATACAAAGCACAAATTTTATCACTAGCGCCTTCAAAATTGTTCACTAAAATCAGTTTAGATTTAAGGTTAATAGACATAAAAAAAAACACCTGTTCTCATCTTACCTGACAAGCTATACAATTGAATACCATTAGTAGAATTCTTAAAGGAAATGCCGCCTTGTAAGTTCGATGACACCAAAGACGATGAGCTCCCGCAGTTACTCCTAGTCCCGAGCAATAAGATGTTATCACTCCTACAAACAAAAAACACGAAATACTCCTAAGTGGTGAGCAGGTTTGTCGTTTCCTTACACATTTTTTTTTTGTTTGTATTTATTGACTGGTAGTTTTATCAGAACGATTGAAGGTTTAATTAATATTGGTTTTGTAATATCTAGTAGCTGTCTGTTAGGTAACGATGAAAGAGAAAATTGGTTAAACTTTAAGCATTTATTTGTTTACAAATGATGCAAAACTCTTTGTTTTGAAATCTGGTAAATATTGCTATAAAAAAAACAAAAAAAAAACGTGACTCATCCCCTGTTTTTATTATACTTTCAAAAGAAGCTTACTGTCTATTTAGTTCCGGGTCAAAACTTTCACTGTCCAGGGTCTCTTTGATTCGTAAAACATGGTCATTTTCAGCAGTGCCACAGTGTTCTTAAACTGCTCGATTGTTACCAGAGTATCATTACAATCTAGCGCATGCGTGAAAATGTATATGGAAGTGTCGAAAATTCTCAAGCATATGTTAAACGAGCTGAATATCCGTCATATGACAGGAGATAATGGTTAATTTTTCTTCTCCAATTTATATCTCGATAAATGTTTTATGAACACGTTTTCTAAAAATTAATTATAATTTAGTAATAATATACGTGTGGAGAATGACTATCCTGTTTCTAGTATTTCACGAAAACATTTTTTATGCACGTTTGGTTTGCGTGATTAGCATGTTGACTTCTGTATATTTTCCCGTCACATTCAAATTTCCATCTTGTCGAATCCTTATAAACAGAAACACGCGAAAAAAACTGGTTCTCAAAAACATATTCCTAATTGGTCAACTGTATGATTCTGCAAATTATTGATTGTGATGGAAAAGGCATTTCGGGGTCTTCCTGGTTTTGGCTTTATTACCCTGCTGAGCTTTAATTTGGGCATTTTCAAAATTGAAATGGGCTGCAAATAAAACACGTAGTTTACTATGTGGTTGAGGGTTTGGATTGAACACAATTTGGTGGTGTTTAATCGGTGTGTCTCCTTGACAACCAAGCAAATGTAATGGGGGAATTTCAGCCAATGATTACAATTTTTGTGTGCCAGCAATACCAAGCATTATGTGCACATATACCCAATTCGATTTTATTGCTCATCACAATCTCAACCAAGCTACCCTCAAATCTAACAATATGCCCAAATTAGCGTATCACCATATATATATGTGTATGTGTGTGTGGCTGGAAGAAGTTGGGGGTTTGGATTGGACACAATTTGGTGGTAATTAATCAGTGTGTGTGTGTGTGTGTGTCCTCGACAACCAAGCAAATGTAATGGGGAATTTTATCCAATGATTGTGATTTTTGTGTGCAAATATAATTATATTCCTAAAGTAGAGCATCGCCCTTTATACATATATATGGCTGGAAGAATTTTAAAAAGAAAAACTTGCTCGTCGCGACAGAAAGCGCCATCGCTACGTGTCGCGGCAGCCAAGATATCTGTGTGACAGTTTGTTTGTTTGTTATATATTTCGCGCAAAGCCACACGAGGGCTATCTGCGCTAGCCGTCCCTAATTTAGCAGTGTAAGACTAGTGGGAAGGCAGCTAGTCATCACCACCCACCGCCAACTCTTGGGCTACTCTTTTACCAACGAATAGTGGGATTGAACGTCACATTATAACGCCCCCACGGTTGAAAGGGCGAGCATGTTTGGTGGGACGGGGATTCGAACCACCTGGCCATGCCGGGCCGCGGTGTGACAGACGGACTGCTTTTCATCTTTATATAGTACATCATAGCGATACTATGGAAACAAGCGAGCAACTTACAAACTGAAAATGTCTAAGTTTTACGGATCAAAGAGACTGACTGGTCCCTTGTCTTACCTTTTAAACTATATTAGGAACAACAATATTCGTTATTTATTTCATACTTTCTAGAAAAATAATATTTAAATCGTTAAAAAGTTCTCGTTATTTTCCAATTTCTGACATATTTATCTCACCAGCACCTCTAGAAACGTTATTCTTGGACAGTTGAATTTAAGTCTGGATGTAAAAAAATATATACAGTAAAATATTACCATCAAACTTACCGAGTACCCAAGCTTTCCACGACACGGTAAAAGAGAGAAGTAAACCAATCAGTGCCGCAATATGTAACACAATAAAAATCAAAACATTTGTCCACACGAGATCCTTATGAAGAGATTTGTGTTGTTTTTTAGGAACATCCATGCTAGCTGACTCATTATTTTCCAACTTTGGAGGCATGTTTGGAGAATTAACACCACTCAGCAACAGTGAGACTTCAAGGAATCTACAGAATAAATTGTAGGTAATTAAAGATAAACCCAATAAATATTAATTATAACTAATTAAGCTTAACTGAGTGGCTCTCAATACTAGGCGTTCTTTAACTGACGTTTTCGTTGTTGTTCCAGATTGTGTTAACACCTACACAAGGGTTATCTGCATATTCTGTCTCTAAGTTTGAACTGGTACACTATAGACTGGCAGATAGTTAACAGCTCTTAGTATTGTTGTTGTTTGATCAAATAGTGAGATTTGATCAGCACCCCTTATAGTGCACCCATAATCCCACATTGCGGAATGTGTTAGCACTCCTTATAGTGCACCCATAGTCCCACATTGCAGAATGTGTTAGCACTCCATATAGTGCACCCATAGTCCCACATTGCAGAATGTGTTAGCACTCCTTATAGTGCACCCATAATCCCACATTGCAGAATGTGTTAGCACTCCTTATTACGGAAAGTGTTTTTTTCGACAGCAGCTCGCGAACAATATATTTTCAGACTTACAGCCCGGGCACATTAAATACTAAGCTACGCTCAGCTCATTTAACTAACAACTTTTTAGGACCAAGTCCCAACTATCGGGGTATTTTTTTTTTTAAGTATCAGAGAGTAACAAGATAACTTGTCCACAGATATTATAATACTGTGAAACAAGACTTTAAATACCCTCTTCCCCTTCTGTTTTAACGTAAAAAAAAAGTCTGATAGGAACTCACTCAAGTAAGTTACTTAAATTTCCCTTTCTCCAGACCTGGCTTGGCCTGTTTGGTAGTTAGGGCGTTCGGCTCGCAAACTGCGGGTGGCGGGATCGAAACAAGTCTCCGAACATGTTCACCCTTTCAGCCGTAGGGTATGACGGTCATTCCAATTATGCGATGGCAAAAAGTAGCCCAAGAGTTGGCGATGGGTGGTGTTGATTAGCTGCCTACCCTGCAATGTATCACTTCACAATTATGGAGGGCTCGCTCTAGCTGAGAAAAAAAAAAACAACCTCTGTCCTATAAACGATGTTTATTTGCATTTCATATTAACTTTTATTGAAGCTGAAGTATTTTGGACCTTCTGTCAAAATTAATTTTCCCATTCGGTCGTAGTACCCACCCAGTGGCACAGCGGTATGTCCGCGGACATACAACGCTAGAAACCGGGCTTCGATACCCGTTGTGGGAAGAGCACAGATAGCCCATTGTGTAGCTTTGTGATTAATTACAAAAAAAAACAACAACAACAAAGGTCGTGGTAAGCATATAGTAGTATGTAGCATAGTTAAGCAAAATGTAGTGTTTAATTTTTAAGATGACAACATGTTTAGGCATGCTTGTTTGTTTGTTTGTTGGGAATTAAGCACAAAGCTACACAATGGGCTATCTGTGCTCTGCCCACCACGGGTATCGAAACCCGATTTCTTGCGTTGTAAGTCCGCAGACATACTGCCGTGCCACTGGGGGGCGTTTAGGCATGCTCAAATCGTTTGAACAGTCAAGAAATCAAGTTTCTTCGCTAGCATCAAACTTAGATTGTCGCCAAAAATGTTGGCGTTAATAAAACGAGTAAATTCCCCAAGTCCAGCATCGCTTTCAGAACTGTTCCACAAAAAAAAAGAGATATGCTATGGATACAGTAACTTGTCCTAATGAAAAGCACTGATGAAAGTTAAATACCAGCTTAGGAAACATTAAGAAAGCAAAAACTATACAAAGGACAATGTTAGATAATGTTCTACTTCCTTCTTTCTTTTGTTATTAAGTACTTAATGATCTCATTAGATGTTAATTGCATAACTTGCTTTGTGCAAAGTAATAACTGACTCATTTAACCGATTAACTACTTGTGTCTCTAAATTTGAAGCCAAAAGTCTCTAAAGAAAAAAAGTGAAAATGTGCCTTATTTCAGGATATTTTTTATCTTCCTTTTCGGACAAAAATCCTAACATAAAGTATCCCATGTACACCTTGGGCAGTTTTCAGTTACCATACATATAATTACGGTAAATGAGCCAGCCTACTCTAGGTGATACGAGCCAAAAATTGGAAATTGGCCCTATTTTAGAGGCTTGTTTATCCCCCCCCCCTTCTCGGGCAAAAATACTAAAACAAAATACTCTTTGTACTGTCGGCCATTTTTCAGTTACCATAAAAACATTAAGGTAATTAAGCCAATCAACTTTGGGTGATGGATGCTAATTTCACACACACACACACACAATGGATCATTTCTGTATCAAAACTATTTGATACTTTTATACTGTACCTTTAATACCCTTACGATGGGAGATAATGTTTCATGAAACTGGTTAGTTTTAAATTACGCTCTTTTTTTAATGTTAAATTATGATTTTTTTTTGTACATAAACTTTCCGTAATTATGAGACACGTATTCGAACTTTACCGTCTCCATGTCAAATTTATTTTATCCTTTATTTGAAGCCCCCCTCCCTCCTTTACTGACACAGCGGGATGTGTGCGGACTTACAAAGCTAGAATCCGGGTTTCGATACCGATACCCATTGTGTAGCTTATTGTTTAATTACAAACAAACAAACCTTTATTTGAAACTTTTATCGTTTCTAAAGAACGTGTTGCAGGA
>NW_013667914.1:95208-98252 GCF_000517525.1 Limulus polyphemus
ATATATATATACAATATATATATATATAATATATATTATAATATATATATATATATATTATGTATATATATAATAAATATACAAAATTGGTGTAAATTTAAATACCAGTTCGAAATCTTGAAGTACGTGCTTGAACTGGAAAACGTGATATTTTCTCTATTCCTTTTACCTTGATTGTAATATGGAGAAGTACATTGTATATATAATCAAAAAGAGAAAGGTACAACTGAGATTCAAACATAGTGGTGAACAAGCTCTTACAATTACGTCAACACATAGCTCCTATCAATTTGTCGCGACTCACTCGGTCAAATGACGGTATTTTATAAAGTCCCATGATCCTTCACCGTATTGTGACAGTTAACTGCACAATAAAAATGTATCATAGTTTTTTTCAAAGAAAAGTTGATAATTATCCGTATATTTCGCATGTATCTAGTCTCTACCTCCATCAAATATGGCATCACATTACCCTAACTAGAAGTATGACGTCATTAGTATAAGGTTTATACGCAATCGTCACTCGTTTCTTACTTGATAGTCTACGCTCAACAGTGTGGAAGATAAACATTCAACGCATGCGCAATGCGACAGATTGAAGAGATTCTGAGATGAACGCACTGTTATGACTTCAGCTTACAGTTTTTCAATACACAGGCCAGAAACTTCAATTAAAAAAATGAATATCGAAAAAAAATAGAGAAAGAGAGAGAGAGAGAGAAGAAAGATGTGAAAAATTACAAATGTTAATCAAAGCAACCTTTTGATTATAAATACATATAAGGCTGCACGGAATGCTGTCTCACCTGTGGTGGTAATTTACTAAAGCTGCGAAGATAAGCAGTCGGAGCAACAAATTTCATTAAGAAGCCAACCTGCCGAGTAGACTCTATTATCTAACACTAGGTTCTTCAAGACACCAGGGGTATGTTTGTGCTTGTCTGTTTAACAAAAAAAGAGAAAAAGAAGAACTGTATCGAAATCGGGGCACGTTTGTATGTTCGACCAATAAGAATCTTGTATTTGTAAGGGCGCCTTTCCGTTATAAACCCTTGTTTACTAGTTTTAGTCAACGAAAAGCCCTCGGGGCAAGGGGAATAGCACAAGGAATACCTTGGAGGTCATATAACGTGATGTTATTGCCATCTAGTTCTTTTATCACCAAAACTGGAAATTTCAGTGAGAAAGAAGACCAGAAGAATAAGTTAATATTATTAAATCTACATACATTTGGTCAACGGTGATGAGTAAAGGACAACTCAGATATTGTACGCGTAATGTGATGTTACGTTGGCGTTTTTTTTTTTAAAGAATCCTTTTAAAATAGAATAATAAATGAATAACATGATAGTTAGCAGGAGCAATTCAAACTATGAAACAGTTCGATTTGTGATTTTCAATCCTAAAAGTAAACAATACAGGACGTCCTTTAACGCTTACCTGATCGTTAGGGCGCTCGTCTTGCGGGATGACAACCCGTCACCGAACGTGCTCGCCCTTTCAGCCGTGGGGGTCTTATAATTTGACAGTCAGTCCCACTAATTGTTGGTCAAAAGCAGTCCAAGAGTTGGCGGTTGATGGCGTTGACTAGCTGTCTCTCCTCTAGACTATCACTTAAAAATTAGGGACGGTTAGCACAGATAGCCCTCGAATAGCTTTGCGCGGACAAGAAATTGATATGCTGAACGTTGAAGTTAATCACTTAAAATATTCATTGAGGGGGAGGGGATTTAACGTAAAATAAGGGATCATGCAACAATCCACGAATAAAACTACAGAAAAGTTAATATAAAAGAAACTTTCGTCACCTACTATCAATATGGCTAGTTATCTTGTAAAAAACACAAAATAGGAGCAAACGATCAATAAACTTTGGAAGGATGTACATATGTACAGAGCGGCCGGTAGACAGACAGCAGGATAGATAAACAAATATTTTTAGTCAGCATTTGTTTATATGTTACATCGGGTGGTCTGACTAAGAGGTAACTTTGGTCAGAAGTGCTACGAAACACCCTAGTTAGATGTATAAAGATTATATCACAGCCTAGCATCAACCTGATGAACATGCAAGTAATATTTGTTATGGCTGAACTGATGTGATACAGGTTACATTAAAAGTTGTATATTATCGTTCCCATAGCTGAGCTGGACAAAATGTTTGCGGCGACAGGAGCTGCTGGCTAGTTCCGAACTACGTTTAGTCATTCCAAATCAGGGACAACTCCACCTGAACTCTTGGGTTTTTGACCTGGATGTTTGGCCTACGTGCGCACAAACTGCCCTTCAGGTCTAAACTTTCCAGCTGAAATTCTCAGATGAACTGAAAGAACTTAGATTACATTTAAGGCTAATATTTAGGTTTTCAAGATGAGTGTATCTGGTAATTGGTGGTAGGTGTGATATCGTATAACTATAAGACTGGTAATAATTTTAATAACACTGTTTTTTATTAGCCCAATACGGGTTTCAAGTAAGAAGTGTGACTCGTAACATTTCAACCATACCTTGCTTTTGTTCTGTTTATAAGAGACTTCTCTTTTATATTCGATTTGTTGAATGGTGGATAAATAAAAATCAAGTTATTAAAAGCTAAGTGCTTCGAATGGTACACTTTGTAACTTATACACTGAACGGAAGTGCTGAATTGTCATATATCTATACACTGAACGGAAGTGCTGAATTGGTACATAAGGTATATATACACTGAACGGAAGTGTTGAACTGGTACACAAGGTATATATACACTGAACGGAAGTGCTGAATTGGTACATAAGGTATATATACAATAAAAAGAAGTGTTGAACTGGTACATAAGATATATATACACTAAAAGGAAGTGTTGAACTGGTATACAAGGTGCATATACAATAAAGGAAGTGATGAACTGGTATACAAGGTATATATACAATAAAGAAAGTGTTGAACTGGTACATAAGGTACATATACACTAAAAGGAAGAGTTGAACTGGTACACAAGGTATATATACACTAAAAGGAAGTGTTGAACTGGTACACAAGGTATATATACACTAAAAGGAAGT
>NW_013667914.1:98273-106197 GCF_000517525.1 Limulus polyphemus
GGTATATATACAATAAAAGAAGTGTTGAACTGTACATAGAATTATATATACACTAAAAGGAAGTGTTGAACTGGTATACAAGGTAGCATATACAATAAAGGAAGTGATGAACTGGTATACAAGGTATATATACAATAAAGAAAGTGTTGAACTGGTACATAAGGTACATATACACTAAAAGGAAGAGTTGAACTGGTACACAAGGTATATATACACTAAAAGGAAGTGTTGAACTGGTACACAAGGTATATATACACTAAAAGGAAGTGTTGAACTGGTACACAAGGTATATATACAATAAAGAAAGTGTTGAACTAGTACACAAGGTATATATACACTAAAAGGAAGTGTTGAACTGGTACACAAGGTATATATACACTAAAAGGAAGTGCTGAAGTGCTACATAAGGTACATATACACTAAAAAGAAGGGTTGAACTGGTACACAAGGTATATATATACACTAAAAGGAAGTGTTGAACTGGTACACAAGGTATATATACAATAAAGGAAGTGATGAACTGGTACAAGGTATATATACAATAAAGGAAGTGATGAACTGGTATACAAGGTATATATATAATAAAGGATGTGATGAACTGGAATACAAGGTATATATACAATAAAGAAAGCGTTGAACTTGTACATATACACTAAAAGGAAGAGTTGAACTGGTACATAAGGTATATATACACTAAAAGGAAGTGTTGAACTGGTACACAAGGTATATATACAATAAAGGAAGTGATGAACTGGTATACAAGGTATATATACAATAAAGGAAGTGATGAACTGGTATACAAGGTATATATACAATAAAGGATGTGATGAACTGGAATACAAGGTATATATACAATAAAGAAAGTGTTGAACTGGTACATAAGGTACATATACACTAAAAGGAAGTGCTGAAGTGCTACATAAGGTACATATACACTAAAAAGAAGGGTTGAACTGGTACATAAGGTATATATACACTAAAAGGAAGTGCTGAAGTGGTGCATAAGGTACATATACACTAAAAAGAAGGGTTGAACTGGTATACAAGGTATATATACAATAAAGGAAGTGATGAACTGGTATACAAGGTATATATACAATAAAGGATGTGATGAACTGGAATACAAGGTATATATACAATAAAGAAAGTGTTGAACTGGTACATTAGGTATATATACAATAAAGAAAGTGTTGAACTGGTACACAAGGTATGTATACAATAAAGGAAGTGATGAATTGGTATACAAGGTATATATACAATAAAGAAAGTGATGAACTGGTACATAAGGTACATATACACTAAAAGGAAGAGTTGAACTGGTACACAAGGTATATATACACTAAAAAGAAGGGTTGAACTGCTACATAAGGTATATATACACTAAAAGGAAGTGTTGAACTGGTACATAAGGTATATATACACTAAAAGGAAGTGTTGAACTGGTACACAAGGTATATATACAATAAAGGAAGTGTTGAACTGGTACATAAGGTATATATACACTAAAAGGAAGTGTTGACCTGGTACATAAGGTATATATACACTAAAAGGAAGTGTTGAACTGGTACATAAGGTATATATACACTAAAAGGAAGTGTTGAACTGGTACATAAGGTATATATACACTAAAAGGAAGTGTTGACCTGGTACATAAGGTATATATACACTAAAAGGAAGTGTTGAACTGGTACATAATGTATATTGTATACAGAATAAAGGTAATAGTACACCAGATCTGCATGGAATCACCTGTACACAAGGAAATCTTTACGGTTCTTTTTCACACTGGATTTTACTTCTAATTTTGAAAATCCCCAATCATCCCGCTTTTCTTGAAACCCAACAAGCCACTTCAAGTATTAGATTCTACGATTCTATCTGTCTCAAATGTATTTAGTAAAAGCTTTGAGCAACTCTAACCTATTGCTACATACACAGGTTGGATTTCGTCCCCTCAGTTATCCATCTCTCAGATACCATTACCAATAAGTTAATAGAAATCTACCTTCTTGTACTTTGAAAAGGTTTTTTATTCAGTTTGGCATCATGGTTTGAACTTCAAGCTACGTTCTATGTCTATCCCACTTTCTCATGATCGTGTCTTATATTCATTCGTTGTGGAACGTTAGGCAGTCGTGTATATCAAAGGCACGTTGTCAAGACTCTTTACTCAATGTCGTCTCTCCTCTATATCCTGTTTGTTTCTGCTATGCCACAGCCTCCACGTCCAGCACAGATTTTCAGTATGCTGATGACACCGCCAGAGCGGCCACCTGCTGAGCCAATCACTTCTTTGTTTGGTGCAGACACTCGATCCATATAAAACCAGAGTTTTATGTTTTGTCAAAGCAGAAATAAATATCAGTCTTGTCGAAATCCTGATCTCTTTAATGTTCTAACAGATCATATTTCCATACAACTATCTAACACAGTTAAATATTTGCCTGTCACCTTCGATAAGCATCTAACATGGAAGGCTCGTCTTGCAACATACAACTTCAAGGTTATGCAACTACTCAACCACCTTGCAACACTCAACTTCAAAGTCACACAAAGACTCAATCTTCTATACTCTATATGATCATCTGGCGACCCGCGAAGCTATTGTATCCAGCCTCTGTTTGTTTGTTTTTTTCAATCATGTTTTATTTGGGCAAAACTGGCAAAACGAAACCGAGAGCAAAGCAAGCCAGTCACGTGACGGTTCTGAGGACTTTCTTCCAATGTTAAGTCAACTATATATTCAAACCCATATAGCTGACTGCGGATCCACAGAAGACAGTAGTAATTTAAATTTAAATTAAGCAAGTATTCTAAACGTACTTCACCTGGTCATGTAATGTCGTCCCCAGACGTTAGAAACTAGCCTACAATAATGTCTAACTTGAAACACTTAGGTTTTAAATCCACCTGTTCTCCTTTATTTTTATAAGGTCTTCATTCTTATGAAAGAACTATGGTGTGTGGCATTCAAAAATAAAGCTACCCACTCCAGTTCAGAAGTTGTATACGTATATATTTTCTTGCATTCTTCATCATAATTTTTTTTCAGGCACATTATGCTACTACATTAAGAGTGCAAACAACAACAACAACAAACAACGACGTTTTGGGGCAAATTAAAAGGTAAAATCTCGTTTTAGTACTGGTCGGCTGTAACTAATAATGAATATTTTCCCTTTTATTGTGCCACAAAAGTCGGTTTTTGTATTTTTTACTCTTAATATAATTCTTCATCATCTTCAAAAACTTTGTATCGAGTGTATTAGGGGCTTCTCAAACTAGGGGGTCGCGTAAATATTATTGGGGGTCGCAGCAACATTTGAAAATCTTATTATTTTTTCATAAATAATTAGGTAATTACGGTTTTTTATCTCTGTACAAAAATGTACTCCTTATAGTGCTTATATGTATTGTAAAATATCTCAATGATATTCACTTTGGTAATCTTATTTCTTATCTTTATTTAGTCTTTAGTAAAATTTTCTTTGGTATTTACTTGTTTCCACGTTTAGTTACTGTTAGACTACGACTAAGGACTATTTATATACAGAGTTAGTACCTGTTGCTTTTACGACATTGAGTGAAGGGTCGCGAAAAAAATTTGTCTGATTCAAAGGGGTCGCAAGTGAAAAAAAGTTTGAGAAGCCCTGAAATATATCACACTCTGCTTCTTGACACACAACGTTGTTCTTTTCGGACTGCTAAAGTCTCCAGTTCGTCCTCCATGAAAACTGCTTCCTCCAGCTGAACATCTCATCAACAAGTATTAGATGTCTGTTCCAGATGGTGATCCAGGACGTGTTGCTTCTCCTGGGTAAAAAAAAACCTGTCTCACTATATTTATCCAGTCTAAAGATGTTTTCTTTTCTTGTATTTTACTTCTCTTCACACCTGACTCAAGCATCATTTCATAAACTTCAGTGTCCTGCGGAGTGGAATGAAATGACAATGAGAGAGGAAACCACTAACTCTGTGTCTGTGATATTCCAATCGGTTTGTTTGTTTGTTTGTTTTTTAAATTTTCGCGCAAAGCTACACGAGGGCTATCTGCGCTAGCCGTCCCTAATTTAGCAGTGTAAGACTAGAGAGAAGGCAGCTAGTCATCACCACCCACCGCCAACTCTTGGGCTACTCTTTTACCAACGAATAGTGGGATTGACCGTCACATTATAACGCCCCCACGGCTGAAAGGGCGAGCATGTTTGGTGGGACTGGGATTCGAACCCGCGACCCTCTGATTGCGAGTCGAGCGCCCTAACCATCTGGCCATGCCGGGCTCATTTCAGTCGGAAATGATGAGAACTGATATTGAGCGAAAAGACGCGTCGGTATTGTATGGCAGATATATTATGGTTGACATTTTGTTATATGTTCTTCTTTACTTTCACTCATACGTTTTTAGTTTGATGCATGTCACAGCTGTACACGTGATGGTATAATTTGATACATCTGAAGGCTGAACACGTGGTTGTATAATTTTATGCAGGTGATTACTATACATGAGGAAATAGGCTTCCCGCTGTTGATAGTTATGCATTAAATCTTGTAATGAAATCATTTTTGCATCTATGCAAATGAATAAATCAGTCTAGTATTTAAAATTCCAATACTACTGACCTACAAAAGTTGATGCTACAATACATTAGACACCTGCTTGAAAAGACGGCTGGTTTAAACCTTGTTAACTTTACAAAAATGTAAGACACGCTTGAAAAGATGGCTGGTTTAAACGTTGTTAACTTTACAAAAATGTAGGACATCCTTGAAAAGATGGCTGTTTTAAACCTTGTTAACTTTACAAAAATGTAAGACACGCTTGAAAAGATGGCTGGTTTAAACCTTGTTAACTTTACAAAAATGTAAGACTTGTTTGAAAAGATGGCTGATTTAAACCTTGTTAACTTTACAAAAGTGTAAGACATGTTTGAAAAGATGGCTGGTTTAAACCTTGTTAACTTTACAAAAATGTAGGACATCCTTGAAAAGATGGCTGGCTTAAACCTTGTTAACTTTACAAAAATGTAAGACATGCTTGAAAAGATGGCTGGTTTAAACTTTGTTAACTTTACAAAAATGTAAGACATGATTGAATAGATGGCTGGTTTAAACTTTGTTAACTTTACAAAAGTGTAGGACATGCTTGAAAAGATGGCCGGTTTAAACCTTGTTAACTTTACAAAAATGTAAGACATGATTGAATAGATGGCTGGTTTAAACCTTGTTAACTTTACAAAAATGTAGGCACATGAACATGGAAGTTACACATTAATACTATTCTCTCATGCCATCAACAAATGAAAATTGAGTCCAACATAAACTTTTATAAGAAGTTCATTTACACGGTCCTAAATATTTCATCGTGTTAAAATAGTTTCAGTACTCAAGAAAACACAAAGCTATATTTCATTTTCACACAGTCAGACTTCAGGGAGTACTGTTGTCTATTGAATCTTTGTAAAACTATATATCTCATCCCGAAGAATGATTAAAGACGCATACCTTTATTTATCACCGGTTTAAAGATATACGTCCATATACGTGCATATTTATCACCGGTTTAAAGATATATGTCCATATACGTGCATATTTATCACCGGTTTAAAGATATATATGTCCATATACGTGCATATTTATCCCGGTTTAAAGATATACGTCCATGCACGTGTATATTTATCACAGGTTTAAAGATATACGTCCATTTACGTGCATATTTATCACCGATTTAAAGATATACGGCCATACACGTGCATATTTATCTCCGATTTAAAGATATACATCCATACACGTGCATATTGATCATTGGTTTAAAGATATACGTCCATATAGGTGCATATTTATCACAGGTTTAAAGATATACGTCCATTTACGTGCATATTTATCACCGATTTAAAGATATACGTCCATACACGTGCATATTTCTTACCGGTTTAAGGATATACGTCCATATACGTGCATATTTCTTACCGGTTTAAGGATATACGTCCATACACGTGCATATTTATCACTGGTTTAAAGATATACGTCCATATACGTGCAATTCTGATACAAATAGAGTGGTTAAGTAATTATACCCTATCATGTTTTGCAAACGTAAACACATATTACGTCCAGTAAAATCGTTAAAGATATACATATATACCCTCAATACGTACCTTCAGGATACAAAGGATACGTACCCTCAGTAAAAGGGTTAAAGATGTATGTCTTTAGTTAAATTAATAAAGATATGCACATCAAGGAGAATGGTTAAAGACATACACCCTTAGTTAAATTATTAAATATGTGTACACTCATGTACAAAAATTAGTAAAAACACACGAAGTAATATACTTAAATGTACCTATGACGTCAAGACCAGCTGCCATCAGTTTTACAAAAGGAATGGAGGTTATATTGAACATCGTTCATGGTTACATTGATGAGCACTTCACATCCTTCATGGATATATATTGAACAGCACTTCACATCGTTCATGGTTACATTGAAGAGCACTTCACATCGTTCATGGTTACATTGAAGAGCACTTCACATCGTTCATGGTTAGATATTGAAGAGCACTTCACATCGTTCATGGTTACATTGAAGAGCACTTCACATCGTTCATGGTTATATTGAAGAGCACTTTATTTTGTTCATTAACATCGAGGAGACCATAAGCTTTGCTCTATCATATTTTTCGAAGGACTTGAAAAACATAGAAGATACCATTTAAAGATCATCAAAATCAGGGGTGTGATAACGGTGTAAACATGTAAAGATCACCGAAGTCAGGGGTGTGAAAATGGTGTAAGTATGATAGGTCAACACAAGAGTGAACGATCTAAGCTGTTGTGATTAAACAAAATGATACTTCTCGTTCGTTGCGATTTTCATTCTTCGAGCTTTGTACTTTTTGATGCGACCGATTCTTGCATCAGGTTAAAAACTTATTTCGGCTTTCTTCATATGATGTATACTTTTTCAGTTGGTAGACAGGCTGCTTGAAGTATTTCGAAAATATAACTTTCAAACTTCTTTCTAACACTAGATGGGAGTGTAAAAGTGATAAGATACCAAACGAATGGCATACTGGCAGCATTAATGAAACTATAACAGACGTCGGAAGGTGCAATCAATTCAGACGCTGAATCGTTCGCATACGCCCCCCCCCCCCAAATAAATGTGGCTCAGCAGTAAAAATTGAAGGGTCATAAAGCTAAAAATCAAGTTTCGATATTCGTGGTTACGCTTTGCGCTTAACTAAAAGCTAAACATTTTCGAATGGAATAATATAATACAGATTTTTAATTTCTTTGATTATTTGATGCGATGTACTGGTACAAATAAATATAACCAGCTTGCAAATGCAAAGTCGTTTAGGCTAGCAGAAGAATTACCAGAGACTCGTTCAGGCTAGCAGAAGAATTACCAGAGACTCGTTTAGGCTAGCAGAAGAATTATCAGAGACTCGTTTAGGCTAGCAGAAGGATTGCCAGTTGCTTCAGAATTACCAGAGACTCGTTTAGGCTAACAGAAAAATTACCATAGACTCATTTAGGCTAGTAGAAGAATTACCAGAGACTCGTTTAGGCCAGCAGAAGAATTACCAGAGACTCGTTTAGGCTGGCAGAAGAATTACCATAGATTCGTTTAGGCTGGCAGAAGGATTGCCAGTTGCTTCAGAATTACCATAGATTCGTTTAGGCTGGCAGAAGGATTGCCAGTTGCTACAGAATTACCAGAGACTCGTTTAGGCTAACAGAAAAATTACCATAGACTCATTTAGGCTAGTAGAAGAATTACCATAGATTCGTTTAGGCTGGCAGAAGGATTGCCAGTTGCTCATTTAGGCCAGCAGAAGAATTACCAGAGACTCGTTTAGGCTGGCAGAAGAATTACCATAGATTCGTTTAGGCTGGCAGAAGGATTGCCAGTTGTTTCA
>NW_013667914.1:106783-110947 GCF_000517525.1 Limulus polyphemus
TTACCAGTTGCGTCAGAATTATCGGAGACTTGTTTAAGCTAGCAGAAGAATTCCCAGAGACTCGTTTAGGCTAGCAGAAGGATTGCCAGTTGCTTCAGAATTACCAGAGACTCGTTTAGGCTAGCAGAAGAATTATCAGAGACTCATGTCAGACGAAAATAATGTTTTGCTAGTTACAAGCCTCAGGATGAGCCAATCATTGCTACATAGGTGTTGCTAGACACTGGCACACACTGCCTCGAAGTTGGTGTCTTGAAGAATAAGAATAGAGAACCATGATCGATATCATACTGAAACGCAGAAAATTCCCGCTCCTATGGGCCCCAGCTCCGAATCTAGCGACGCCTCTGTATTGCTATACAACACAGAAAATTCCCGCTCCTATGGGCCCCAGCTCCGAATCTAGCGACGCCTCTGTATTGCTATACAACACAGAAAATTCCCGCTCCTATGGGCCCCAGCTCCGAATCTAGCGACGCCTCTGTATTGCTATACAACACAGAAAATTCCCGCTTTTATGGACCCCAGCTTCGAATCTAGCGACGCCTCTGTATTGCTATACAACAATGGTTCAAAACTGATTATTATTTCATGTTGTAGTTCATTATGTTTTGGTGGATTTGAGTTGCTCTGTAATTACATTTCAATTTTTAGATTCCGTTTGACGTTAAAGCAATATAAAACGTAAAAAAAAGCAAAGAACTAATAAAACACTGCATGTATTTAACTGTACAACAGTCCAGCTTCGATAGAGTTAATTCAGCCTGCAAGTATTTAACTGTACAACAGTCCAGCTTCGATAGAGTTAATTCAGCCTGCATGTATTTAACTGTACAACAGTCCAGCTTCGATAGAGTTAATTCAACCTGCATGTATTTAACTGTACAACAGTCCAGCTTCGATAGAGTTTATTCAACCTGTATGAATTTAACTGTACAACAGTCCAGCTTCAATAGACTTAATTCAACCTGCATGGATTTAACTGTACAACAGTCCAGCTTCGATAGAGTTTATTCAACCTGCATGTATTTAACTGTACAACAGTCCAGCTTCGATAGAGTTTATTCAACCTGTATGAATTTAACTGTACAACACTCCAGCTTCAATAGACTTAATTCAACCTGCATGGATTTAACTGTACAACAGTCCAGCTTCGATAGAGTTTATTCAACCTGCATGGATTTAACTGTACAACAGTCTAGCTTCGATAGCGTTAATTCAACCTGCATGTATTTAACTGTACAACAGTCCAGCTTCGATAGAGTTTATTCAACCTGTATGAATTTAACTGTACAACAGTCCAGCTTCGATAGAGTTAATTCAGCCTGTATGAATTTAACTGTACAACAGTCCAGCTTCGATAGCGTTAATTCAACCTGCATGTATTTAACTGTACAACAGTCCAGCTTCGATAGAGTTAATTCAGCCTGTATGAATTTAACTGTACAACAGTCCAGCTTCGATAGCGTTAATTCAACCTGCATGGATTTAACTGTACAACAGTCCAGCTTCGATAGAATTAATTCAGCCTGCATGTATTTAACTGTACAACAGTCCAGCTTCGATAGAGTTATTTCAACCTGCATGTATTTAACTGTACAACAGTCCAGCTTCGATAGAGTTAATTCAGCCTGCATGAATTTAACTGTACAACAGTCCAGCTTCGATAGAGTTAATTCAACCTGCATGGATTTAACTGTACAACAATCCGGCTTCGATAGCGTTAATTCAAATGTTGACAGCACTAGTGTAGCGGTTAAAATATACCTCCCAGAGACATTTGATGTTCTTGGAACACTGGATTTTATTTAGAAAAGTGATTTAACAGCAGTATATCCAACGTGTGCATTGCTCACAGATTTCTACTTATATCTTCAGTTACTATTCTTCAAAGTTGAAATTAATTAAAAATAGTTAAGACAAATTTTGTATCTTCACACCCAATTTACGTACTGAAAGCTCAAAACCATGCAAGAAAGTCATATAAGTTTTATTGCAAGGGATCTACTGTAAAAAACCTTGCAGGGGAGTCATATAAGATTTATTGAAAGGGGTCTACAGTTAAAACCTTGCAGGGGAGTCATATAAGTTTTATTGCAAGGGGTCTACAGTTAAAACCTTGCAAGAAAGTCATCCACGTTTTATTGAAAGGGGTCTACAGTTAAAACTTTGCAGGGGAGTCATATAAGAGTTATTGCAAGTGGCCTACACTTAAAAACCTTGCAGGGAAATCACGAAGTTGTATTGAAGGGGCCAACATTTCATAACTTGCAGGGGAGTCATATACGTTTTATTGATGAGGGCCTATAGTTCAAAACATTGCAGAGGCGGCATATAAGTTTTATTGTAATGGGCCTACAGTTTATAACCTTGCGGGGGAGTCATATAAGTTTGTTGCCTTGGTCCTGGATTAACAATATGTACTGTTAATAAAAAAAGAAAATGAAACGTCTGTACACTTAATTAAAGTCGTTAAAAAAAGTACTACGAATACAACTGTTAAAGATCTGTATTCTGAAATAAATCATTTCACATATATACATGTTATACATACACATATATACATGTTATACATACACACACATATATACATGTTATACATACACACACATATATACATGTTATACATACACACACATATATACATGTTACACATACACATATATACATGTTATACATACACACACATATATACATGTTATACATACACACACATATATACATGTTATACATACATATACATTTATACATGTTATACATACACACACACATATATACATGTTATACATACACACACATATATACATGTTATACATACACACACATATATACATGTTATACATACACACACATATATACATGTTACACATACACATATATACATGTTATACATACACATACATGTTATACATACATATACATTTATACATGTTATACATACACACACATATATACATGTTATACATACACACACATATATACATGTTATACATACACACACATATATACATGTTATACATACACACACATATATACATGTTACACATACACATATATACATGTTACACATACACATATATACATGTTATACATACACACACATATATACATGTTATACATACACATACATATATATATAGTAACAAAGTCAAACATTTGGGGTCTTCAGTAACAATTTTAGATACGTGTTTCATCATAAAACGCTTAAAATATACGCCCTTAATAAAACTGTTAAAGCTTCTTTATATATCTATATATATAAGATATTGATAATTTGCTTGAAAGCCCACTGATCGCGTCAATTGAATCTACGAATAGACAGGTTCTGCTTTTGTGCCCTTCCCATATAGGGAGTTAAGTTCCGATGGATTAGCGACACTTCTGAGGTCGCTGACTTGAATAAATACCCGTACTAAATTACCCGTACTTAAGTCACCACTCTTTACGTGGAAGAAGCCCTCCAACCTAAGTTTAACGGATATTCACGTTGTTTCGTGTAATAAACTCCACCCCTAGGGTGTTATGCCAATTCACATACAAGAATGCTCTAATACTGGAATAGGAACGAACTACAGAAAATAAAAACCAAAACCCTCCAGGACTAAATCGTAAAAAAAAACAAAAACTATCAATAAACATTTGTTTGACTTATAATGATAGGCTCGGCATGGCCAGGTGGTTAGGGCGCAATCTGCGGGTTCGAATCCCCCTCCCACCAAACATGTTCGCCCTTTCAGCCGTGGGGGCGTTATAATGTGACGGTCAATCCCACTATTCGTTGGTAAAAGAGTAGCTCAAGAGTTAGCGGTGGATGGTGATGACTTGCTGCCTTCCCTCTAGTCTTATACTGCTAAATTAGGGACGGCTAGCGCAGATAGCCCTCGTGTAGCTTTGCGCGAAATTCATAACAAACAAACAAACAAACTTTAAATAACAAAAAAAAAAATAATCAAAACAAAAAGCACTCTTTAAGAGTCTTTTATTCTACACTTCAACAAAAAGTTCAAATACTACATAAAATCATTTCAGACATAAGTAATACTCAACGTATTTCTCTGAATACGTATTTTAAGCGATGTAACAATCATATCGTATTGGTAACGCTTCACGAACCTTCCGTACTTACTAAGTTTTGCAGGTCTTTTCGATTTTTTTTTTCAGTAT
>NW_013667914.1:111771-113664 GCF_000517525.1 Limulus polyphemus
ATTTTCACACACGAGGTTAATCGACAGGGATGGAAGACACCATGTTATCTAATTCCTTATAGTCGAAGTTGTGTAAAAAGAAAAAAATTATTAACCACAAAGTAACACAATGGACTATATGTGATGTATCCATTGCGGGCATCGAAACCCTATTATAAGCCCTCAGACTTAACGCTGAGCCACCGGGATAACATTTATAAAGAACTAAGTGATATTTTTTGTTTCGCGGAGACTCTCGCATCCCCCCGGTGGTTAAGCGGTCAATTGTAGGGGTTTATAACGCTACGGAATTGAAGGTTCAATTCCGCAGAGAACACCCCCACAAAGTGTCCATTCTGAGTTTTGCTAACTAATATATGAATGGATAAACAGAGGAAATCTACTATGTCGTTGGATAAGGAAATAAAAAACGTATTTGTTTTAACAAACGCGGGTAACAGATATAATACTGAACTTTTAATGTTCACAAAGATGTTATAATAGAAAAAATTCGGCCTTTATCGCTTTCTTCAACAGTGAAGTATCTATTCACACGTTGAAGCAACCACAAAAAAGTTCGTGTGAAATGTTTATTCACACATGGACACTACAACGACAATTTCTTATGAACTCTTTATTCACACACGGATACAACCAGAAATACTTCATGTGAAGTTTTTATTCACACATGTACACAACCACAATGATTACTTGTGAAATGTTTATTCACACATGAACAAGACCAGAAAAATCCAATGTGAAATTTTATTCACACGTAGACACATCCACAAATACTTCAGTAATTGTTTATTGACACAACCACGTGTTTTTCTTGTGAAATGTATATTCACACATGGACACAATTAAAAATACTTCGTGTAAAATGTTTAGTCACGCACGAATAAAACTAAAAATACTTCGTGTGAAGCGTTTATTTACACATGGACACAACTACAAAGCTTTGTGTGAAATGTTTATTTACACATGTGCATAGCCACACGGATTCCATGTGAGGTGTTTATTCACAAGTAGACACATCCACAAATACATCATGGCAAGTGTTTCTTTACACATGGACACAACCACATGTATTTCTTGTGAAATACTTATTCACACATAAGCACAGCCAGAAATATTCAGTGTGAAATGTTTATTCACACATGGACACAAATACTTCTTGGCAATTGTTTTTTCACACGTAGACACATCCACAAACACTTCTTATGAAGAGTTTTTTCACATGTGGACGCAACCATAAGAATTCAGTTTTCAGCATTTTACTGCTCTGTAAAAGAACTTGTTTTATCATTGATTTTTCACTTATTTTTAATTTTTTATATTCCTGCTGATATATCAGAATATACATATAAAGACGAAATGTGTGTTTGTTTGCATCCTAACCCCTCCGAACAAAATCTCAACCAAAATTTATATGTAAACATTGTGAACTATAGACAATATCCTGAGGGGATCAAAATTGAACTTAACCCTATTTCTATTTTGTAAAGGCTGTTGGCTCCCATGCCTATTGAGTCAATCTCAAACAATCTTGGCAGGTTGACGCTTTAGACAATGTTGAATATTCAAAAGGTATTCAAGGTCAAAGTATGAAAGTTGCTGGGTTTTTTCTCAAACAACCTTGCTTTTCTCATGGTCAATGAGATGTATGGTGTTCAAAATCTTTATTTGTTGGTAGATAGAAAGCAAACTATAAATGTTTACGTTTATGAAGGAGCTTTGTTAATATTTCTAAATTTTGTGATAAAGCTTTTTTTTATTATTTTATTTCTGTAAACTCCCAGTAGAGCATAGGGCCGTAACAACACCTCACCAACGGAAAGTTGTTGTTGCAGTTACTTGTAGCAGGTTGGTTTTTACGGGGTGGAGTTGCTAGCCCCGCGTCTAACCCTCCTT
>NW_013667914.1:114634-123375 GCF_000517525.1 Limulus polyphemus
TATACACAAGTGCCAAAATACTATAATTACAAATTAAAGTCAACGTAAGTAGAATGTTATACCTGAACGTGGCTTAATACGAGACAGAATTTAATATAGTTTGTCTGACTTTCTATGAGTTTCTCAGAATTCTTTACATATGATTTTTTTTTGTATGATTAAACTTGTTGATGTTAATAGCATGTGAAAAGGATACGGGAATATTCTGTTCGCCACACCCCTCATTCTCAACCTGTTTTCCCCAAGTAAAATAAGGACGACCCCGATAAGAAAGTTAGCAAATGCATCCAGGTGTTTGTGTCTTGGGATGTTTATCAGAAACTTGGGTGAATAGAATCTGACCCGGATTTTTTAATGGATTTCGCCAATTTTAGTATCTGATGATTTTGTCGAAACGTTGTACATTTATGATAAGGTTTTCTTCGTTACACATTCAAGCCATCTCCAAACATTTATTTTCTAAAATTATTATGTACGATCTCACAACCCTTATAATGAAATTGTAATACATTTTACGGCTAAAACCTTACCGGTTATGCGTGATTAGATAGATGAAAGTGTGCAGTCTGGGTAACCAACAATTTTAATAACTGGTAAATTGAATCGGATTACCACAGAGCCACTATCTAGTTAATTACGTTGGGTTTTAAAACTATAAATTATTTTATTATCTGTACTATAATTTAAAACAAAGTTAAAAAGTTATGTTCGTTTGTTCTTAAGCAAAAGCTATCTAATGGGTTATCTGTGTTTTACCCGCCACTGGTATCGACACCGAATTTTAACGGTATAAGCTCTTAGATTTTTCCGCTGAGCCATCGGGTAGGGGTGTGTGGATGGAAACCAGGAAAAATGTCACTGGTAATTATGGTATTCGTGATAATAACATCTATAAAAGTGGCAGTAGTAATAAAGTAATATATATATAATAATAATAATAATAATAGGAAAAACTACAAAATATTATGTTTTCGGGTTTTACATAATATATATATATATATATATTTGCTGTACCGAGTTTAACAAATAGTTAACGTCCCGGGCTGTGACTCCAAGGGTTTATGGTTCTGTTTCGTTCACACAGAAGCGCGCTCCGTATTTTGGGGCCGTTGGTGCGCTAATAAGAGAAACCCAAGAAATGGTAGTGAATGCTGTTGACACGTTGCTCAGAAGTAAGTCAGAGAGCTTATGACATTAAAATTCGAGTTTCGATGCCCGTTATGGACATAGTACAAATAGCTCATTCTGTAGCTTTGCGATTAATAACCAGCCAAATAACCAACAGCCAATCTTTAGTCTATTGGCTTATAATTTGCAGACGACTATGCGTAGATAGCCCTTGTGTAAAGTCTAAACAAATTAGCACATTTAGTGGTGCTTTCGTTATGGGGCACATTTTGATTCCGCTGATGGAAAGCTGAGGAAATTTTTGTTGTCGTTCAACTTGTTAAGATACTTAAACTTTATTGTTTAAAAAAATGTTTGGAAAACCATTCGGAGTATACAAAACTTAATCAGATAAAATACTGGATAACCCTACAGTCATACAATCTGAAATTATTTTTATTAGTCTTATGTTTGTTTGTTTAAAACGCAAAGCTCTACACAATAGGCTATCTGCTTTGCGCCAACTACAAGAATCGAACCCAGAATTTCATTGCTATAAGCTCCGAGGCTTAGCGTTGAACCAGTAGAGTGTTAAATGAATGTACTATTTTACGCAACAGGCTATTTGCGCTCTATCTACCACGGAGAGTCGAACCCCTAATTTTAGCGTTGTAAGTGTCTAAACTTACCGTTGACCCACTGAGAGGCGCGTTTTAGAAGTGAAGGAAGTTTATAAATATATCATATAATATTTTCTTGAGTTATGCCGGTTGATAAGTGCTGCTTGAACTAAACAGTTTTCTAATAGTGAAACCCAGTCGTTCTAGGTAAGTTAAAATTTTGTAGGCTAAGGTCGAACGAATCCCCTCCCATTGTAGGGAGAATGCCCTAAGAAGTTATTCGTGCCACGGATCCAATGATTATACAATGAGAGCAGAGGCACAGGAACCGCAGGTGTGACCCCCCCCCCCCTTCCCCAGATTTGTTTACACTGTAGAAGGAGCAAGCGAGAGCAACAGTGGTCGTCCTTAAATAGAGGAATTCCTATTGGGCCCAAAACAACAATGAAATAACCAATTTAGAGGTTTTGGATTTTCATTCGTCTAAATTTTAATATAAACGTGCCTCCCAGTAGCTTAGGGTAATGACCCTACAAATCAAGTTTCGATGCCCGTTGTGGGTATACCACAGATAGCCCATCGTGTAGTTTTGAGCTTAACAACAAACAAACAAACAAAAAATCATACAGACTTCTATATTATATGGTGTCACTCTACAACAATACTCTTCACCTGTAAGTTATATCTTACATACAGACATCTATATTATATGGTGTCACTCTACAACAATACTCTTCACCTGTAAGTTATATCTTACATACAGACTTCTATATTATATGGTGTCACTCTACAACAATACTCTTCACCTGTAAGTTATATCTTACATACAGACTTCTATATTATATGGCGTCACTCTACAACAATACTCTTCACCTGTAAATTATATCTTACATACAGACTTCTATATTATATGGCGTCACTCTACAACAATACTCTTCACCTGTAAGTTATATCTTACATACAGACTTCTATATTATATGGCGTCACTCTACAACAATACTCTTCACCTGTAAGTTATATCTTACATACAGACTTCTATATTACATGGTGTCACTCTACAACAATACTCTTCACCTGTAAGTTATATCTTACACCTAAGGTGTGTTGGAAATTTCTTCCCGGCAGGAAGAAGTTTCTACGTCACTGAATGGGAGCCTAACTTAATTGGTTTTGAGAACCAAATACAAACCATAATGGAGGATTTAATGACTAATTTACGGGCTCTGCTGATCCTGGGCTTTGAAAAAAAGAGAAGATAGGATTTTTGCAGTATGCTGTTACATAAATTGAATCTTTTTAAATTTTTTTTTACTGTCATCGACCCCAAAGAATTCTTAGGTAATGATATTTAAGTGTTCTATATAAATACAACGTAAATTAGTAGCTCTAGAACAGCAGACATCACATCCCGGCCTACGGGCTTAGTTTTTAGTTGTATTTATTGCGTTTGTCTAGCTAATTAACTGCCTTTGAACTCTACCGCACCCCAGTGGCACAGCGGTATGTCCGCGGACTTACAACGCTAGAATCCGGGTTTCGATACCCGTGGTGGGCAGAGCACAGATAGCCCATTGTGTAGCTTTGTGCTTAATTACAAACAAACAAACAAACTTAAACTCTACCAAAAACTAGATATACACCTACTTCCGCCATCTACCGGCAATTGCATAAAGCTATAGCCAACCGTGTAGACCACTTCGCAATTGCATTCCTGTACTTCTCGTAGGGGAGGAGGAAACACACTCGGTTGTTCTATATTATGATATATATATATACACCCAGAAATAAACTGTTTTCTTTGTATGATCTTTAACATTTCTGGCAGTATACATTTCAACCCTTGATGGGATGATATGTTTGTGGGTGACCCGCACCTCGAGGGAACTTCTAAAGGTTACGTAGATAAAGTTAGCCCAACCATTGTAGACCGTGAGAAAGTGAGGGGGGAGCAAAATGTTTTTTTATTCTCAGAAAGGACAGGAGAGTTTGACAACAAGGAAAACGTGCAGGATGTTTCTTGTGCGTGGTGGTGTTTTTTGGGAAGTTTGAGAACTGTTAGCTAAGAATTGAAAGTAGGGACATTATAACTAGTAACAAAAAGAAATAGGGCAACGGTTAAATATAAGGCAGGAACCTTACTCGACAACTGATAAAAAATGGGGGCGACATAGAAATAGGGCGACGGTTAAGTATAAGGTAGGAACCTTACTCGATAACTGATAAAAAAGGGGGCGACATAAAAATAGGGCGACGGTTAAGTATAAGGTAGGGACCTTACTCGATAACTGATAAAAAGGGGGCGACATCGAGCAGAACGTAGGAACATTAATCAACGGCTGATAACCCAAATAAAAGATGGCAGCCCAACAGAGGATAGGAACATTAACCGTTATCTAATAATAACAAGAAAGGGGCGACAAGCAAGCAGAAGATGGGGTGATAACTCAATAACTAATAACAACACAAAAAGGGAGGGCGACAGGCAAGCAGAAGGTGGGGATAATTACTAAATAACTGATAACAACATAAAAAGGGAGGGCTACAGGCAAGCAGAAGGTGGGGATAATTACTCAATAGCTACACAAAAAGGGGAGGGCGATGGGTGAGAAGAAGATCTCTTTGGAACCTCACTCAATAGCTTGTAACCAAAGAAAAGTTAACACGCGAGCAGAAGGGAGAGACATTACTCGATTACTTTAGAATTAGAGAAAACAAACACAGTAATTTGAAACGTTATTACCAATAATATACATGAAACTAAATACACCGAAAACTGAGGTAGGGCATGTTAACTCTTAACAAACGTACCAATACGCAAGTCCTAAATAAACTTATAAACGTTAATAGTTTTGCTGTAATACACATCCATAAACAACAACGGGTGAAGCTTAAAACAAAACAAAACATAAAACAACAGACCAAATACCACAAAAGCACAGTAGCCATATATATATGGATGTTATGTTACTTTCTTTAGAAAAATGTGACACCGGTATGAGGATGTTGGTACATAACTCCCCCCAGACAACAGAGAGTTACTATAGAAAACTACGTAACTTTATTTAGTTTGACATTAAAGTTTGTTTGTTTGTTTTTTCATTTCGCGCAAAGCTACACGAGGGCTATCTGCGCTAGCCGTCCCTAATTTAGCAATGTAAGACTAGAGGGAAGGCAGCTAGTCATCACCACCCACCGCCAACTCTTGAGCTACTCTTTTACCAACGAATAGTGGGATTAACCGTCACATTATAACGCTCCCAAGGCTGAAAAGGCGAGCATGTTTGGTGGGATTGGGATTCGAGCCCGTGACCCGCAGATTGCGAGTCGAGCTCCTTAACCACCTGACCGTGCCGGGCCCCTGGTGGTGGAAAGCTGCACAGCGGCGAACTAGATTCTTTAGAATAATAATTAAATATTATTTTGGGAAATAATTCAAAACGTTAAAGGTAGAGGGATAAAAACCTTCCTTAGTTGGATAGTGCATGCAGACTACAGGTATTCAAGGATTTCCAGACTTATGCATCTCTAGTAATATGCAAAACGTGGGTTAAGTTTCGTACAAAAAAAGATGTGCGTGGATAATTCCCAAGAGAAGTTCGTCAGCATTTATTAGTTTATTTACAGTTATATTTACAGCAGTGGTCTGGTAATTTATATTACTATATATCGCCTTTCACCATCCGACTGTGATGCCCCCTACATCTACACGTTTGATCAAAAAGATAGGTTTGTTTTTAAGTCGTGAAGGCATCACTGCCACGAAGATCTGAAGGCCATATTTAGCTGATTTCGAAAAGGATGGCGTTTCCTTTAAAATGGTTTTAAAATACCTAAGTTTTTTTGTAAAAAAAACAAAAACAAAAAACTCAAAGAAGTCACAATTTCACGTCATTATTGTTTGGTAATCTCCTCAAGCATGACGTAGAAGTGGTTGTTTGCACTCTAACATTCACGCAAGTAGGTTTTATTCGTCTGTTTGTTTATTAAACCCAAAGCTACACAATACGCTTTCTGTGTTCTTTCTACCGTAGGTATCGAAACCCGATCTTTAGTGCTATAAACTATTAGACTTACAGCTCAGCAAGTAAGAACGAGGCCAGATGCTTTACCAAATAAAGCACGAAAGATATGTAAGCCTACAACTGGCAACGTCTTTAAGACGGATTAAAGAAAATATTATGCATGGTTTTTGTTAAGAGGTAACTCGAATAATTTAGCGCCCTCTATCGCAGCACGATCGATTTACGAGTGTCTGAACGCGTCAAACAAAAATAAAAATGCGACAACTGCCCTCTGTAACAGGTAGAGTTTTGCGCAATTAACAATAGTCGGTGTCAATTTCCGGGTGTGGACGAATCTAACCAATTTATAGGAAGAAAATACAGGTTTAATTTGAAAGAGAGGCAGGCAATGAATATCAAAGCTATATTTGACAAAAAAGATACTTTCATAGTTTAAGGGACAATTTTGGCTCGTTTTTTCGCAGTTTCGTCCAAATTGCACTTAGCCTCATTTTAATGTTCCAGTTTGACGCGATTTCACAGTCGATGCATTCAGGCGTTAATGAAGCGATCGGAAATAGGCGAAATATAACGAGTGAATTATTCGGGTTAGTTAAGAGCAGAAAATTTTAGTCTAGTGCTTAGTCTTAAAGTTAGGCCTAACCGATAAAATTAATTAGAAACAAAAAGAAGAAGAGTGTTTAGTTAGTTATTTACCTTCAGTGAAGTTAGCATTAATTTTATTAACACGACTTAGAGTTTGTGTATTCAAATAATTTGGCGCCCTCTATCGCAGTACAATCAAGTCACAAGGATTTGAAGCGTCTGATAAATAATTAAAATAAAAATTCGCCAATTGCCCTCTGAATTTGTTCGTTTGTAGTTAAGCACAAAGCTACACAATGGGCTATATGTGCTGTGCCAATAACGGGTATCGAAACCCGGTTTCTAGTGTTATAAGTCCGAAGACATGCCGCTGTGCCACTGAGAGACTGCCCTCTGTAACAAGTGACTAATGAAAACTTTAGAAATATCAAAAAATAAAGGATCAAACCTTAGAAATGTAGATAAGTAAAGGATAAAAACCTTAGAAATATAAAGGATAAAACCTTAGAAACATAAAGGATACAAACCTTAGAAATATGGAAAGATAAAAACCTTAGAAATATAGAAAGATAAAAACCTTAGAAATATAGAAAGATAAAGGATAAAAACCTTAGAAATATAAAGGATAAAACCTTAGAAATATAAAGGATACAAACCTTAGAAATATAAAGGATAAAACCTTAAAAATATAAAGGATACAAACCTTAGAAATATGGAAAGATAAAAACCTTAGAAATATTGAAAGATTAAAAACCTTAGAAATATAGAAGGATAAAAACTTTAGAAATACAGAAAGATAAAAACCTTAGAAATATAAAGGATACAAACCTTAGAAATATAGAAATATAAAGGATAAAAACCTTAGAAATATAGAAAGATAAAAACCTTAGAAATATAGAGGATAAAAACCTTAGAAATATAGAAAGATAAAAACCTTAGAAATATAGAGGATAAAAACCTTAGAAATATAGAAAGATAAAAACCTTAGAAATATAGAAAGATAAAGGATAAAAACCTTAGAAATATAAAGGATAAAACCTTAGAAATATAGAGATATAAAAGATAAAACCTTAGAAATATAAAGGATACAAACCTTAGAAAGATAAAGGATACAAACCTTAGAAATATAAAGAATGATATATTAAGCAGATTTACGTGTACTGTAAATATTATTGTTTTGCTACAATTTAGAAAAAGTATTTTTTTAAAACATTTGTGAAAAAAGATGTGCGAAGGAACTGCTTTTTTTAAATGTATTACTAGTTCTCAAAACGATAGAAAATCTCCACTTAACTTAACAAATATAATTGTAGTAACCAATTATTTCCATTGTTGACGACTCCTAGTTTCATTTGATTGGTCTTTTTTGTTCCTTATTCCGTTGTTAGCTGCTCGAAACTCTGAAGCGATGGATTGTGAAGAACAACATTTTAACTTGATATCCTCTGGGGGAAAAGAACGAAGAGGTCAATTATACTGCTGTTGCTCAAGAGGGTTTACTGTAAATGGAGAAAAATAACCGCAAATTACTGCCTACGGGGACAAGTTTGAAGGCTAATTATTACTGTAATTAGGCTAGAGACAAACTCTCACTGTGTACTACTAATCGAAGTGGAATGATCCGTGTCTATAAAACAGCTTAAATGCCTTATCATAAAAATCTCGTCAGTTCATTTTGCCTCGACATTTGTGTGAGATTGAATTTCAAGGTAAGAAGAAAACCAAAAATCAGTTTGGTTTGTTCTCTTTCGGCAATTTCAATAAAATATCCTGAAGGCTGGTAATGTAATTCTTTGGTTAGGCTTCAAGTTTTGATTTTGTGTTGATAGTTACGTTGTTGTTTACTGGTAGGTTTGTCACTAAACTAACTTTTATTTTATTTATTTAAACGAGTGAAAGTACTTTCTTAGAGAGAAAATATCAGTTTCGTAATCTTTTGATTATTTTCCTTTGTAGCACGATCTTTATTAAAGTGTCAAAGTAAAAGATCAAAATGTCTCTCACACAGAGAGATGGCGAAAATGTGCCCAATAAGACTTCCTACATATCTCCTAATTACAAAATCATCACAACGAGAATGTGAGTTTGAATTTAGGCTCTAAGACAGAAGGACTCGTCATAATAAGATTTATATATATATATTTCAGTAAAAAAGGTGCTCCCGTTTTCTCTGGAGAAATCATTACTGAGTTTCTTTCTTTCGTTTTTCATCTTGATCATTGTCATGGTTGTTTAGGGAGGAGGAAAGTTCGTGATGCATTGATTAATAAGATTTTCTTGGAATAAATTATGTATTTTCTTCACTGAATCACCTAAGCATGATAAAATATTTGTCACTGCTATTTTTAATACAATTTCCGCTGTTCATCTTATTCACTCTAAACGTATGAACCGGTATTATTGGTTG
>NW_013667914.1:124311-128984 GCF_000517525.1 Limulus polyphemus
CTTCACTTCAAGGTATGAACCAGTATTATTGGTTGTTATACCCCCTTTTACTGTTCTTCACTTGAAACGTAGGAAACAATATTATTGGTTGTTATACCCCCTTTTACTATTCTTCACTTTCAAGGTATGAACCAGTATTATTGGTTGTTATACCCCATTTTACTGTTGTTCACTTGAAATGTATGAACCAGTATTATTGGTTGTTATAACCTTTTTAGTGTTCTTCACTTGAAAGGTATGAACCTGTATTATTGATTGTTATATCCCCTTTTACTGTTCTTCACTTGAAACTTATGAACCAGTAGTATTGATTGATTAAAAAAGAAATTGAACAATCTATAATATAATTGCTCATATAAAAATACAATGAATAATGTTAGTAAATTATAAACTTTCAATTTAAAAATAGGGGAAAGAGTTATTTGAATAAAGCAAGGGGGAATGAGTTGGAATTTTCATTGAGACTTGGATTTTCGTTCACAATATGCAGACAATATGTTTACAATTGTTGCTGTGGCTCTGCTATTCTTTATTAGACTTCGTTTTCCATCAAATGCATCAATTGCTTAATAGCCTGCTTGTTTGGTTTTTAGCGCAAAGCTACACAATAGGTTCTCTGTGCTCAGTCCTTGGCGAGAAATCGAACCCCGGATATTAGCGTTGTAAGTCTGTAAACTCATCGCCTTTAAAAATGCATGATTTTATTGGTCATTATAAAAATGTAACAAATAGACATTTAGAACGATCTGATTTCAAAATTTACAAGTTTTATTAAGAAACGTAACAGATGAAGAAATGATTATAAAGTGGTTTAAAAAGGTGGTATCTTTATAGGTAGTATTGTAAAAAACATATAGATAAACACTTCAAACAATGCTGTAGAGTCAAAACAAAAACAAAAAGAACGAAAATAATGTTTAATAAATTTACTATACATCTTTCTTAGCTAGTTATTTACGGAGTTTTAAAACCAGAGTGTGTAAAAATTCCAGTTCTATCTTTTGTTTCCCACGAGTCATTGCCATAACTTTTATTGGGCCTAATAAAACTGAAAACGTTATATTGTACTGGTCTACCTGTTTTGTCAAGCACATTACTACCCTATCATAAAATCTATACACTGATCAAACTGTAATACTTCTGTGTATTCTACAACCTGAAAAGTCCCCACAGTTTACGGACTTCCAACGCTAAAAATATGTGAGGATCGATTTCCGTAGTGGACACAGCAGATAGCTCAATGTGGCTTTGCTCTAATAACCTAAAAACTTTGTTTGGCTATAGTATTGTTTATGATCGTTGTTGTTCTACGAATTCGACAGTTTTAGATTAATTCTAGGACGTGACAGTAAGGTGATCAACCGATATAGGTCATAAAATTGACTAGAGATGGCACTACAGTCATGGATAATTCGCAGGATACTGTAAGTCAAAACTAACAAAATGTATATTGAAATACAAAGTACTAATAAAGACCCGTATTATCTTGTAAGGAAAACTTTTGTGTACATCTTATACGTATATTGTGAACCGTGGTATCCGTCCGAGCATTCGTCTTTCTCTCGCTTACGTATGAAAAGCTGCGCACGCAGGCAAAGCTCAACATTCGCTTTAGAAATGGCGGAAGAACAGGCGTGAATAATGTTGATGCCAAATTATATTTCGTAAGCAGGATATTCTACACTAATTGAATAGGAATTAATCACACTATCATTCACATTTTAAACTGTGACGTAACTTAAAGAATAAAAATGTAGATTTACCGTATATGTTATTGTTGAGTGGCTCTTAGCATGACTTAAATGCTCAACAATTCCTTTTCGCAGTGGGCGATATAAGTAGCTCAGAGCTTTGGCTCTGAGCGAAACCAAGAGTGCAAGACAATTAACCTTTTTAAAATCCATGAAATAATTTAAATTGATAGATTAATTTAAACTTTCACTGGGGACGGGTACTTTTACTAGATTAACGTAAACTTTCACTGGGGACGGGTACTTTTACTAGATTAAATTACACTTTCACTGTGGACGGGATCTTTTATTAGATTAAGTTAAACCTTCAGTGGAGACGGATACTTTTACTAGATTAACGTAAACTTTCACTGGAGACGGGTACTTTTACTAGATTAAATTAAACATTCACTGGGGACGGGTACTTTTAGTAGATGAAGTTAAACTTTCACTGGGAATGGGTACTTTTACTAGATTAAGTTAAATTTTCACTGGGGACGGGTACTTTTACTATATTAAGTTAAACTTTCACTAGGGACGGGTACTTTTACTAGATTAACTTAAACTTTTCCAGTCACTGGGGACGAGTACTTTTGCTTGTTTAGAATATTTGATTCGATATACATATATCATAGACACGTAAATGGATGAATGAATAGATAGGGGCATGGATGAGAGGGATGATAGATGGATGAATAGATAGTTAGATGGGTAGGTGGATGGATATCTAAGTGGATAGATGAATGGATATCTAGGTGGATAGATGAATGGATAGATAGATGAGTAGATGAATGGATGGATAGATCAGTAGATGGATGAACAGATGAATGGATGGATGAATAGATGGATAAATGGATGAATAGTTAAACAGATATCCGTTTGTTTAGAAGTAGAGTATGTATCATAAAAATATCAAACTTTTTCATACTTTATGATGTTGTTCTAAAGGACAGTTATTTCGTTTCATAGGTGAGTTGAATTAATTCTATATAAGTATATATATATATACATATCTGTTTGCTATATAACTATATATATAATATATATATATATATTTGCTATATAACTATATATACGTATCTGTTTGCTTTCAGTGTTCTCTGTATTGAATTTTAGATGAGAACGTCCCACGTGGGTCTTGTTGCCAGTAGCAACATAACGCCACACCATCTTTCTAGCAGCATCATTGTTTTAAACAAACTGTCGCTACTTGTGTGGTTTATATCGTCCCTCTCTATTTTAAGAAAGCAATTTTTTGTTACTGCTTCACGTAAAACAGGCTCGAAAAATACACCCACACGTTACAGCAGTTTTCAACTGAAAAATTAAAATATCTGTATATCATAGTAATCCTTCTCTTTTTCTTCAGACAAAACATGGACTTTCAGCATTTATTTTGTTAATTTTTGATACCACTGGTTTAGTATTTCCTATAGGTTTATAAGTACACATCTTTGACAAAAAAATGAGGTTTGTATTTTTAAGATAAATAAGAAAGTTGTATAAGAAGAAACAACCTTTGAAAAGGTGGTCGGAAACATCAAATATTTAAGTTATACAACCATTATTGGTTGGTTGTTGTTTTTTTTTAGAGCAAAGCCACACTGAACTATCTGCTGTATCCACCGCGAGGAATCGAATCTCGTATTTTAGCGTTATAAGTCCGTAAACTTTCAAACAATTATTAAACATCTTCATATGAATATTTAATTATCAAGAAAACAAAACACATTAAATTTTTGCACAACGATCTTATACAAAATAGATGAATTAATACCGTTCCAAAATATTTTTTGTGAGTATTAATCGTAGAAGAATATAAACTGTTGCATAATACGTTTTTGCACAACGATCATACACAAAAATAAATTAATTTGCTACTCCAAGATAAGTTTATGAATATTAATCATACACGAATATATAAACTGTTCCATAATAGCGTTGTGCACAATAATGAAACAATCACAACACATAAAATAGATAAATAGTAAACTAAGCCTACTTATCTCATATAAACAACTAACATGATTCTATTTACTTCAATAAAACAGCTAAGTCAAATCCATGTCTTTACTTCATTAAAACAGCTAAGTCAAATCCATGTCTTTACTCCATTAAAACAGCTAAGTCAAATCCATGTCTTTAATTCATTAAAACAGCTAAGTCAAATCCATGTCTTTACTCCATTAAAACAGCTAAGTCAAATCCATGTCTTTAATTCATTAAAACAGCTAAGTCAAATCCATGTCTTTACTTCAATAAAACAGCTAAGTCAAATCCATGTCTTTACTTCATTAAAACAGCTAAGTCAAATCCATGTCTTTACTTCAATAAAACAGCTAAGTCAAATCCATGTCTTTACTTCATTAAAACAGCTAAGTCAAATCCATGTCATATTCGGATCTCAAAAAACACGAAAATGCGTTCGTGTGTCCGTCGTTATCAACGGAAACAGACCATTTTTGGCAGAACAATGAGGAATAGTATTTTACACCAAGTGTCATTACAATCCGATCATTTTGGACATAGCTATAGATCAAAAATAGTGTGGAAAATTGCTTCCTCCCCCCCGGTTAACAGATAGGATTTTTCGAGTTTTCGTGACCTTGCTATAGCTTTGACCCTCCAAAAACTAATCACTTCTAAGTTGGGTCATAGTTCAAATGTATACCAACTTTCGTCCAAATCCATTCGGCCATTTTCGAGAAATCTTGCTGACAAACACAAGCACAGGGGGGGGGGGAACATTACCTCCATCCACCTTCGGTAAAAAAACAAACAAAAAAAACAACGTGATTGTAATAGAGCAAATTTAAATAAGTGTAATTATTTTTAAGAAGGAAGTGGTTAAAAATAAGCTCAATTTTTTTTTTTTTACTTAATGGAAACTCTTGTTTCCGATTCTTCATTATTTGAACAAACTTTGTTTTTGGAAAAAAAAAA
>NW_013667914.1:129984-133091 GCF_000517525.1 Limulus polyphemus
GTGGGTAAATTGTAGAAGTAAGGAAACTGAGTATCAGTAAAACATACGTCCAAACATAACCTGGTGGTTCAGTCACTCGATTTGCAATCTGTGTGTCGCGGGTTAAAATCCTATCACCGAATATGCTCGCCCTTTCAGCCGTGAGGGCGTCTTAAAGTAACGGCTAGTCCCATTATTCGTTGGTAAAAGAGTAGCCCAAGAATTGTCGGAGGATAGTGTTCACTATCTACCTTCCCTTTAGTTTATCACTTCAAAATTAGGGACGGTTGGATCAGATAGCCCTCGAGTAGGTCTGCGCGAAATTCAACAAACAAACTGAATAAGAGACAGCTGGTTGATCTGGAAGTTATTCGTGAGTTTTATTATAAAGACTGGCCACCCGTTGTCTCAGCTGGCTTGAAACGCTAAAAATGTGGTTTTGATACCCGCGGTAGGTGCATCACAGATAGGATAGCCTATTATTTAGCTCCTTGCTGAATAACAAATAAAGAAGAGGGGTTTCAACTCATTTTAAAAGTTGTTCTCGAATTTTATTATAAAGACAAAAACCAAAAAGATTTTAACAAGATTTTCAAGTCTGATTTGTTACTGCAACTAGCATAATCAGCTGACTGAGTTTCAAAGTTGTATGTCTTTACAAAATAGAACACCTAACTGGAAAGTCTTAGTATAAAACAAAATGTTTATAACTTCATAGCACGGGTGATAATTTCTCCTTTCGTCATTTAATTATATTGCGAACATTGCGTCCGTACTGTTCACGTTTTATTTTATGTTCAACCACTAAGGTTCGTCTCATGTGTAAAAAAAAAAAACACTCTTCCGGATGCTAAGCTCTTCGAGAGATTAATGACAGAGAAAACGAAGAAGAAAAACCAATAGTTCAGTTCAAATAACCACACATTGAAATTGTTTTCTATCTTTAGAGCTTCTAAACAACACAGCCACGTGATCATTACGCGTCCCACGAGACGATTGAAAGTGACTGTGTTCTGGTTGGTTTGTCGGGAAGCGAAACGGGTCGCAAGAGACTTTCGTTCTTGTTGGAGAATACATAAACGAGTGTAAATATTTTGTTAAAGTCATGGAAAAAAAACCTCTGAAACAATGCAGCCATTCTTTGAAAACCTCATTTCCAACTCATTTTAAACTTTCTAATAAATGTTCTACATACACTAAATGATTAATGAGAACTACTATTTAGGTTCTACAATATTTGTGCCGTTAATTAGTGCCCTCTATATCAGCAGCTGTGATGTAATTAGATCGTCTTACTAATGGAGCGTGAGTCTGCTGGAGGTCTTTTTTTTTCACTCCCTTTGAAGGAAATTATACTAATGGTTATTTGATATGGGTTCGCCAGTAGAGAGAATGTATAGAGACTATTCATCAAAAGACAGTGTTAAGAAACTGTAGAGGTTTATTAAACAGAACGACGCACGACCAGATATATATATATATATATATATTAATTTCATTGTACGTCGCTAATTAAATTTCGTATCTAACAAGGCTAACTAATAAAATAGCAAAAAATAAAACATAATAAATCCTGACTCTTAAACACGGTCTGCCTTCGAAAAGGAACAGTATTTAATACTAGAGAAAGCTAGTTTTACTGAACAGTTCGTTTTGTTTGTATTGAAAATTAGCCCAAAGCAACGTGAGGGCTATATTTGCATAGTCGCTCCTAATTTTTGAAATGATAGACTAGAAGGACGGTAGCTAGCCAACAGTAGTTACCGCCAATTTCGGGACTAGTATTATCTAATTGAATAGCGCATCCAAGGCCCGAAATACGAAGTGCATTTTATTATTTGTTTTCTAGTCAAGCACAAAGATACACAAAGGGCTATCTGTGCTCTGCCCACCACGGGTGTCGAAACCCGGTTTCTAGCGAAATTAGACAGCAGACATATCGCTATGCTACTGGGGGGGGGGGGGCGTTTTATCAGCAACGCGACGCAATCCATGAATCCTCGGATTAACACTCCGGGCATACTGACCGCCAACAGGCCACACCTTGTACCTTATTAAACATAAAATCTTTTCTTGATTTTACAAAGAATTCTTTATTTTCTTAGATTTTTTTTTATGTTGGTTTTTCTAGCACAAAAGGTAATGCGTAAACCATTTATTTTAATAACAAACTCGTGTGAAAATAAACAGCTACACAAAGTGAACATAAGGATAGAAAATTCCTAATAACATGTAAAAATACTTGAAATAAACTATTGGTTCCAAACACCAGGTATTAAAAACCTAAGGCATCAGTGAAGTCTTGTTCGTTTTCTCTACGTCTTACTTTAGTTGGTTTTCAGCATCAGTGAAGTCTTATTGTTCGTTTTTTCTGTCTCTTACTTTAGTTAGTTTTCAACATCAGTGAGTCTTATTGTTCGTTTTTCGTGTGTTTTACTTTAGTTAGTTTTCAGCATCAGTGAAGTCCTGTTGTTCGTTTTTCGTGTGACTTATATTAGTTAGTTTTCAGCATCAATGAAGTCTTGTTGTTAGTTTTTCCTGTGTCTTACTTTAGTTAGTTTTCAGCATCAGTGAAGTCTAGTTGTTCGTTTTTCGTGTGTTTTACTTTAGTTAGTTTTCAGCATCAGTGAAGTCTAGTTGTTCGTTTTTCGTGTGTCTTATATCAGTTAGTTTTCAGCATCAGTGAAGTCTTGTTGTTAGTTTTTCCTGTGTCTTAGTTTAGTGATTTGCTTACACAGATTACCACACGGAGGGGGTTAGCCTACTTAAAATACATGAGCTTTAATATTAATATCCTCATCATAAAATATGATTTTTATGATATAGCCCATAGACAATTATAGTACTACGAGATGAATGTTTTATCTTGGGTTACATATTTGTCATTTGAATGGCGGCGTCCTGTGGGAGACCCTTTTCCGAACACAAGATCTTGAATTTGTTGGATATGAAGAATAAAGAAGATCTTGTACTTGTTATCTATAAAACTACCCTGGTTTGTTATTAATTTCAGTAACCAAATTCTGATTAAAGTATGTACAGGACATCATGCTTTAAACATTTAGGCTATTGAGAGCGAAGGGCAATATGGTTTAACTTACGTCCAAGATCTCAGACAAATCATTCTT
>NW_013667914.1:133991-146066 GCF_000517525.1 Limulus polyphemus
CAAAAATGTACAACTTTCTATTGAAATAAACAAGAGACAGTGGAAGTTACGAGTAAATTGTCAACAGTATCTACTCCCCCTTCCTCGTTGACTCAGCGGTAAACTTGAGACCTTACAACGTAAAGTTCGTGTCTCGGTCCGTGTATTGAGTACATTTTTGAGCTCAAACATATTATTATTTTTAATTAATCGCCGGAAGACTGTTTATGGAGCTTTGGGAGACAAAGCATTGTATCACTGTAGTCGAGTTTCTTCGTATGCGTTAGGCCTAGGATTCAGAAGACACGTAAATGTCTGATGAATAAATAACGTTCTTTGCGGGATACAAACGGGAAAAGAGCGTCTTTGCGGTTTCTAGCAGAAACTTGTGAAAGTGTTGTTTTCTTTTCAGAGCTGAAACTCCTTACCGTTTTGAAAAACGACCTCAACACAAAACGTTCTGTTGAAATGTATAAGATCTGAACTCATATTTTTGTCACTGTTACGCTGAAGCTCTCGCTGTTTTCAATATTGTTGTAGGTGTAGACTTATATGAGTTTTTGATATATCTATTCAATAGCGGCTAAAGCCAATCGGTCATTCAGTTCGATTTGAGTGTTAACGTAGGTATCGAACCTCGAATTTTTTGTGTTGGACAAGCCTATCATCGACAAATCACTGAATAGATAGTCTTTCCGACAACTAGGGGGGAAAAAAAAGGTGAACGTTCTAAATCTCGACATTATGGATGCAACGAGCCGCAGGCAGCAACCAGGTTTAGGATGAAGCCTAGGTTACCATAATACTTAAGAATATTAAGCACGTCTTTGTTGGCAGTGTTAGTGAATACCATCGTAATCTTTCATAACTCGAACAAATTGTAATTATATTCTTTGAGACTCATAATGTGTATGTGAATATTACACACACAATAACAGTAGTTCGACAATAAGAGTTGTGGAAAATAAATAAAAAGGCAACAAATGTGCCCATCCTCTCTCAGGTGTTAAGTGAATTATATTCTTAACTGGCTGATTAATTTGTTATAGCAATGGTCCCTAAACAGATAATCTGTATTATTTAAACACACGTAAGCCTTCTTCCCCGTTAGTTGTCAAGCAACATAGGAATTGACGAATTAGGTAATTATTTGCAATTAATTTGCCGAATGCTTGTACGTTACTATTGTTATAGATTCTCACGTGATTATTTTTTAAATTAAATTCTGTTAGTCTCAGTTCTTGTATCCCACCCGATGATGCCAGATAAACCTAGTGAAACGTTGTGAATAAAATAAACAAAAGTTTTACTATGAACACAGTTCTTTATAATATTTAATACTAGCTGGAGTACCTGTCCTCTGGACGGAAGTTATGTAAATTTATTATTAATGAAAGGTTATCTTAGGACATGAAAAGTTGCTTCCCTTATAAAAAAAAACGCTCATTAAAACTGTAAAACACAAAATATGAAACCGTACGTTTGCGTGTATCTCTGCATTGACCCAACAAACCTTCATGTTGAATTTGGTGAAGATCCATCAATAGGGGGCGAAGTAGTGGTAAAAAATGCGAAAACGCCTATAAAAACCGCAAAGTTGAAAAGTTGTATGTATCTCCCCATGGACCCAATAAACCTTCATACCAAATTTGATGAGGATCCATCCAACCCTGCGAAGTAGTTACACGGACATAGAATAGACAATATTATCATATTTATGTAGACTAGCAACAATATACCCAAATCACGTACAACAACACTACTATAAACAACATACACTGATCGCTTACAACAATACTATCAACAATATACACACACATAAGAAGCAACAGTAGCAGTTGCCTTACCAACATGTGATCAAGAACAACAGTACCACTAACAAAACATGCACAAGTTTCGTACAACCATACCATTTACATAACGAACACGTGAGCTCAGTTCGAGTACAGCAATACAAGTATCAAAACTGTAAATTACATAATTATGAGAGATCTGAAACAAAGCTTCATATGTATGCACAAATTGAATGATAATGTTTTGAAATCAAATGCTAGAAATATACATGAATCGAGTTCAATGAGATTCATCAACTTACTATTTTTTTCTATCAAAAATATTAAAAAAAATGTATTTTCAAACTTTATTCGTATCATTGATAGATCAGTAAAAAACAAAAAAGAAGTTGTTATTGGTGTATGCGATTTGTGTAGTTCCTGAACCGATCCGAGCGCCCCCAGTGGCACAGCGGCATGTCTGCGGACTTACAACGCTAGAAACCGGGTTTCGACACCCATGGTGGGCAGTGCACAGATAGCCCATTTTGTGTAGCTTTGTGCTCAGTTTCAAATAAACAAACAGAACCGAGCTGTTAAATGATTAAATTAGGCTTAATTAGGATACCGACCTGTTAATTGATTAAATTAGGCTTAATAAAGATACCAACCTGTTAATTGATTAAAAGGTTAATGAAGATACTAACCGAGTAAATAATGATTCGAAACATTGTAATGAAGACGCCAATCTAATGAATCACACCATTCGTTTTATTCAGTAGAACAAGTTTTAATTAAGACATTTATCTGTTGAATTAATCCTAATTGTTTATGGAGCTGAATAGTTCCTATTATAAACCCCCACATTGTATCAGTTTGTGCTGATTAACGAACAGAACATGTTGTAATGCAGACAGCCATCTGGTGAGTAAATACCTACTGTTTGATCAACATTGCATATACCCATAGAATCTGTTGCGACGTAGACACCCGTCTGACGAATCAATACGTTTTATAGATAAGATTCAACAACAAAACTGCTTAATTGATTTAATCTTATAAAGTAACGAAATTTCACATCAATTTCAATCAAGCAACGCCCAATAACTACCAAACGTCATGAAAGTGGCCAGTAAAAATGACATATATATATATTTACGATATCAGGGATTGACGAGAGTTGAACAAAAAGTAAATATTTATACAACACCTTGGCGGAAATATTATTCAGACTGTGGACCGAGGCATATAAAACTGTGTTAATAATAATTCGAAAATTTAACAAACTCAAACATTTTTTTTGTTTAAGGAAGTATTTAAATGTTGAAAAAAAGATTACTTATAAAATACAAGAAATAAACAAAAAAGTAGTAAAAGTCCAAAAGATCCATTCCGTTTGTTTGAAGTTAAGCACACAATGGGCTATCTGTACCGTGCCTAACACGGGTATCGAAACCCACTTTGCAGACTTACCGCTGGGCCACTGAGGGGCCCAAAAGATCCATGGGTAATATTAATCAGTTAATAAAGTGATAAAATTTAGCATATCACACTAAATGAGAAAGGACGTAGTTTATGACTGGCTAAAGGACGACATTGTGACTAACCTTGATTGGCTCTATTCCAAATTGAAAAGGACGTAGATTATGATTGGCTAAAGGACAAAATTTTGGCTAACTTTGATTGGCTCTCTTCCAAACCGAAAAGGACGTAGTTTATGATTGGCTAAAGGACGACATTCTGGCTAACTTTGATTGGCTCTATTCCAAACCAAAAAGGACGAAGTTTATGATTGGCTAAAGAACGACATTGTGGCTAACTTTGATTGGCTCCATTCCAAACCGAAAAGGACAGAGTTTATGATTGGCTAAAGGACGACATTCTGGCTAACTTTGATTGGCTCTATTCCAAACCAAAAAGGACGTACTTTATGATTGGACAAAGAACGACATTGTGGCTAATTTTGATTGGTTCCATTCCAAACCGAAAATATTATCAGTCAATACTAGAAATTATGTTTGTGGTCTTTAGACAGAAAAAAACACAGAGAGAGTCTAGTTTAGTTTACCGAACTTCCATTGAATGTTCTTTAACGATATTTTATTCTTGTGTGCTTTCGCATTCTTAAACTTATAAATTTCAAAAATCCCGCATAAAGATTTACTTTTCAACTCGGAATGTTAAATTAGAAAACAAGAGGGAATCCTCAATAGCCGCGGCACTTGAAATTCTTTTCTTCAGGATTAAAGTAAATTAATCTATATGACTTTTTTTCCCCGTTTTTATTAGCTATGTTTTTTTGTGCCAGCAATACCAAGCGTGGGGCTCGCGTATACCCGAGTCGATTTTATTAATCATCAGGATCTCTAACAGCCTACCATCAAATTGAAATTCTTGTAGGCAGGAATAGAGTAAATTAATGTATGAGACCTTGGGCGTGGTCAAATACATCAATCGAAAGGGTTTGACCTTCTGAGTCGAAAACTATAATTAGATCTCAAATCGGTCAAGAGATGACGGAGCTATGAGCTGGAAGTTTGTACTTGATAAAAAACAAACTCAGAGCCATTCTATGAGCCGATATGCCGATAAAAAAACATTTAAAGATTCAAATATCTTAGCTTATATAGATGAAAATTTTAGAGGGGGAGTTATGTATGCAGCAGCGTTTGTGAAGAATTATGGCCAATTTTTGTGAAGAATTATGGACACTTTTTGTGAAGAATTATGGCCACTTTTTGTAAAGAATTATGGACACTCTTTGTGAAGAATTATGGCCATTCTTCTTAAAGAATTATGGCAACTCTTTGTGAAGAATTATGACCACTTTTTGGGAAGAGTTATGGCCACTCTTTGTAAAGAATTATGGACACTCTTTGTGAAGAATTATGGCCATTCTTCTTAAAGAATTATGGCAACTCTTTGTGAAGAATTATGGCCACTTTTTGTGAAGAATTATGGCAACTTTTTGTGAAGAGTTATGGCCACTTTTTGTGAAGAATTATGGCCACTATTTGTGAAGAATTATGGCCACTCTTTGTGAAGAATTATGGCCACTCTTTGTGAATAATTATGGTCACTTCTTGTACATTCAACTGCCTATTTCAAAACAGCTGAACTTGTTCAAACGCTTCTCTCTATTTTCTCCTACTCTGCACAATCTAATATACGTGATAAGTGATTTTTGTACACATTCTAAACCATCCAATTCTAAACGGCAACTAATGAAAGACTTCATTCAATATTTATATATATTTCTCGGCCTCCATTTATACAAATTTATTCATCATCCAACGATCGTTTCATTCCTTCTTTCATGCAATAAATACTGCTTTTATGCTAAGTAGTTGCCAAATTTCATGCCTGACTGAATTTCTTAACAAAATGGAATGCTCAGTTTTTATCATAAAAAGTCTATTTTCGTGTAGCTCTAAATTAAGGAGTGTGGGAGACGGTGTGTATTTAATGTGTTAATAGTGTTCTTTATTTATTTTATTTCGAATGAAATAAAGTAAACAAGTTAGGATATAAGTACTATTTTAGTAGGTCAAACAGCCAAAACACTGTCTATTTTTTATCTTTTATTTTCACTGTTAATTTACCGAAGTAAATATGCTATACTGTACTATACCGTGAATTGTTATTTAACAATTCACGGTATAGTATTAACAAACTGTACGATATCTATAACATACCTTGACGTGTCAAGGTATGTTACAGATATCCTACAGTTTGTTAGACTGCCCTAAAAACCGGATTTCAATACCCGTAGTGGGCATAGCACAGATAGCCCATTGTATAGGTTTGTGCTTAACAACAAACAAAAAAATGTTAGACAATCATTCTGAAATTTCGGTTTACGGTTTCAAGAATTATTCATAATTACCAAATATCACGTTTTATATTTAAAAATAAAAAAGGTAGTAATTTCAGTTTAATTTAGAAACATGTCATTATCTTCAAATTATATGTTTATGTTTGTATTGCCGATAATTTGCATCAGGCCAGAAATTTCATTTTGTTTTTCAAAAAAATAAAGATGCTTTTAATTTGAGAAAATAATCCGTCAAACTGGTGTACTTGTAGTTTGACTAACTAATTTTTGAAAGTTTGTTGTTGTTGTTGTTTTGTCTCCCAAATAAAATGGTGCGAATATTCTGTGGATGACTACTGAGTTGATGTTTCTTTATGAAGCTTTAAGTATACGTGTTCGAAAGATGAAAGATTCCACAACCAAACAAGATTGAACCTACGAGATAGAGGATACCACAACCAAACAAGATTGAACCTACGAGATGGAAGACACCACAACCAAACAAGATTGAACCTACGAGATAGAGGATACCACAATCAAACAAGATTGAACCTACGAGATGGAGGACACCACAACCAAACAAGATTGAACCTATGAAATGGAGGACAACACAACCAAACATGATTGAACCTACGAGATGGAGGATACCACAACCAAACAAGATTGAACCTATGAATGGAGGTACGACAACCAAACAAGATTGAACCTACGAGATGGAGGATACCACAACCAAACAAGATTGAACCTATGAGATGGAAGACACAACCAAATAAGATTGAACCTATGAAATGGAGGGTACGACAACCAAACAAGATTGAACCTACGAGATGGAGATTACCACAACTAAACAAGACTGATATATAGATATCCAGTACTTATAATGTTAATTGCACTCTCTGTAATCAAACATTATGTTTATATTTTAGTTTTTAATCTCTAGATATTTACAGATTTAAACTATAAGTAAATTTATGAACTATAACTTGTCGATTTTTGTTATTTTCAAGCGATCTAAGCTATAAAATATCCCTACGAAATGTATACATGGGATTTCATGAATCACGAAGAAAGAACGCAAAGTGGCATTTCACCTGGTATTTTAGTACGTTAAATGGCGTTTCACCTGGTATTTTAGTACGTTAAATGACGTTTCACCTGGTATTTTAGTACGTTAAATGGCGTTTCACCTGGTATTTTAGTACGTTAAATGGCGTTTCACCTGGTATTTTAGTACGTTAAATGGCGTTTCACTTGGTATTTTAGTCAGAAATTCATGTGTGTAATATAATATATATGTAAGTTTGTTTCTATAGCTTACATGATTTGGTTCTGAAAAATACTTGCAGGGATCATGCCTTAATTACAAGATAAATGAATATTATAATGTTTAGAAAAACCGTTCGTCACGTGGAGAGTAAAGAACTGTCACGTGCATTTCAAGGCCTAGTCTTAGAAAAACATGTCGTGGAAGTTTTGGAATGTATTAAGATTGTTACCAATTATAGTTATGATTTAATTTGTATATTCAAGTGTGTTTTTTATCACTATTTTTTTAGTGGGGAGATTAGTTTCACACTTAGCTTTTCCGGCGCCACCTTGAATTATATGTAGTTCCTTTGAAAAAAAAAGTCCTTGTGCATTTCAAAATTATATGGTTACTGTCAAGGAAATAACCTTAGGTTTGGGTAACATATACATGGAACTAGGAGAGAAATAGCTAACGAAATAAAGGTCAAAAATAAGCACATAAGATAAAGCAGATTGCCCTCATAAAAAAACAGGCTTCTATATTCAGAAGTGTGGCTTCTTATTTAAGTCCTGTTTTTTTTTTATTTGGGACAAGTGTTCAAATAATTCCTTGATAAACTAACAGTGCAAAAATTAGAACAATTGCGATAGCATCAACTCTTGAAATACTTTTCTAAGAACTGCGGGCCTCACACGTGACCTGTAGACAGTAAGGTTGACCTCACGTGTCGTAAACAGACTTTCAAGAATTCGGGACAGTGTAAAAAACGAACTCTACCAACTTATCTAAAACATTCATCTACGGAGCTGTTCCTGAAAATGATGACGGAGCAGAATGTAACCAAAGGAACGATTCTTGTTCCAAGAACACCGAAATGAATGATGTTCACTTTCTGGTAGACCAAACGTGACAATACGAGATCTCACAGTTTTCTCTTTCATTCTTTGCGTTGTTGCTCTTCAATGGATGCGTATAACAATTGTGTAGTTTTTGTCATTTCATCAGTATCACAGCTAGTTTGGTTTCTGATTTTTTTCTTCTTTCTTGAGGCATCATAAACAAAACCTAAATGTCTATATGTCACAGCGCAGGGCAAGTTAATTCTGTGACCATATCTGATGGGTGGCAACAGCAACTCGACGCTAAAGATTTATGTCCTTTCCTTGATCTCCATTATAGTAACTCTCATCCAATTCTTAATGTTTACTTCCACCGAGTCCTTTCCTTCCAAGGAGTTTGTTCTCTAGAGTCACGTTTACCATGGCAATCTTTTCCAAACAATTGTCTGGTCTTGTATAAGAAGCCGATAAAGAAATCACAACTCACAATTTTATAGTTTCTGGTTGTTCACTTCCTTTTGAGTCCTGTACCATATCTCACACCCACACAAGTCTCTCAATGTCCAATTTCCTCAGTGTCTACGTTTTGTACACATACACTACAATAAGCAAGATCGGATAACTGAATAGACTTAGCTGGATCATTGTCCTCATATTGTCACCTCTCGCTCTGAGTAACATTATCTGGATCGTTTTCCTCATATTGTGTCTTCTCCCATAGAGTAACATTATCTGGATCGTTGTCCTCATATTGTGTCTTCTCTCATAGAGTAACATTATCTGGATCGTTGTCCTCATATTGTGTCTTCTCCCATAGAGTAACATTATCTGGATCGTTGTCCTCATATTGTGTCTTCTCCCATAGAGTAACATTATCTGGATCGTTGTCCTCATATTGTGTCTTCTCCCATAGAGTAACCTTAACTGTATCGTTGTCCTCATATTGTCTCTTCTCCCAATGCGTAACCTTAGCTGAATCATTGTCCTCATATTATCACTTCTCCCACTCAGTAACCTTAGCTGAATCATTGTTCTCATATTGTCACTTTTTCATGGGGTAGAAATTCTATAACACATTTTATATCTAAGTAAATTCTGACCTTGTTGGCCTGTATCCTTATTTACCGTCTACTTGGTTGGGTCATGATGCATTTCAACAACGAGAATCTTCACTGCTCTGGTTACTCATTCAACTGTTGTTGGAAGTTTTCTTCAGAAGTGGCCAGCAGCGTCATGAGATCGGTATACCATAAAAATCCTCATGAGGCATCTTATCTGCTATTTGTTATTTCGTACTATTGTCCTGGAGCTTTTTTTTTCTTCTTACATCAGCAAGTGTTTTAGTCCATCTACATACTTCGTAAACTTATCTCATCATCATTTGTCTGGAGCAATTACACTTCTCAAGCTCATACAAGATGATCTGTCCCAACATCAGATCTCTTTTTATCTCTTTGATAACTCTATAATCGCTTCAACTAAATTACGTTATTATGAAAAATATCGAAGGAATTGGGTTTATGTCTCCAACTTTATTCAATTTTTTAAAACAAGAGTTTGTAAGTATAGTATTTAATTCTATCAATTAGTCCAAAACTTAGAAGAAACTAATGGGCCGTTGAAGAGGTACAACGATCGTCACTGCTGTAAAACTAATGGGCCGTTGAAGAGGTACAACGATCGTCACTGCTGTAAAACTAATGGGCTGTTGAAGAGGTACAACGATCGTCGCTGCTGTAAAACTAATGGGCCGTTGAAGAGGTACAACGATCGTCACTGCTGTAATGCTCATAACGTGTTAAATAATAACTTTGTTGTAGCGATCATGGAATACTAAATAATAATTGTTGTAATATTTACAAAATACTGAATATTGACTTAGTCGTTACGTATTAAGCATAAGGCGGTTTTCTAAATGATAACAAATAGTATAAAAATCTTTATTGTGTTATGTAAAACAACAAAATAAAAATGATAGGAACTATCCATGTGTATCATCGGTCAACAGAAAGGCTCGAGATTTGGTCTGGTGAAATAGAACATTTTATTGTACGTACACAAGTTTTCACGAACCTATGCATGCTTTCAAACATGATTCACTCATCCTCAATTTCTACATGGCAGTGTGTTCTTTGATAATCAGTTTTTCTCTAATAAACACCTTTTATAAAAGGAAACTAAATTCACCGCTGACAAAAACGTATTTTTCCTGTAAATGCTGACAAAGAATTTCATTGTAATGCTTTATAATTTATATCAAAATAGGACTAAATTAGTTCAATAGTGCAGCAGATTTACAGCCTTATTCAACGCAACTATCTGCGTGAATCGGCAAAGTTTCTTTTTGGTCTTAGCCACGTGTTTGTTGCACGTAGCGAATTCTTTTTCTAGACTAAACCTTCGCGCAAAATTATCTTAAATCTCTGGAGATTTCTTGTATGAATGTGTCTATTTCTTTCAGAATTTTCCCAAACCCATACAAGGACTAGTTACGTATATTCACCCTTAAATTTAAACTGATAGACTAAAGAGAGAAGGCAGCCATCAAAGCATCCACCGCCAACACTTAAGCTACTCTTACTTGATCAAATAGTTGAAAGTTCACTGTCACTTTTAGAGCGCAGCAATAGCCACAAAATGCGAATTTGTTGTTTTTTTGCGACAACAAGTTGCAAATCGTGAATCCTTGATTTCGCAGTCCGAGGACTTTTACCACTGGACTACACACGACCCTATGTAAATATGTCCTCTACAGAAGCCTGCTTTGAGTTAAATTTACATTTGTTGTTAGGATCTTCGCACCGAAGAAATAACAGTTTACGTAAGCTCTCTTTACCTAAGGGCCCTGCTTGGCCAGGTGGTTAGGGCGCTCGACTCGCTATTTGAGGGTCACTGGTTCGAATCCCCGTCACACCAAACACGCTCGCCCTTTCAGCCGTGGGGGCGTTATAATGGGACGGTCAATTCCACTATTCGTTGGTAAAAGAGTAGCTCAAGAGTTGGCGGTGGGTGGTGATGACTAGTTGCTTTCCCTCTATTCTTACGTTGGTAAGTTAGGGACGGCTAGCGCAGATAGCCCTCGTGTAGCTTTGCGCGAAATTCAAAACAAACAAACAAACTTTATCTAAGAGCTAATAGTTATCATGAAACGTTGTGCATTAAAACTAGCTTATTCTCGTTCTTGAGGATATTCTATATCAGATACTAAATATGGATCTTTACTTCGTATTATGCATTAACTTTCTTGTATCTATTTCGTGGGTTCCCGACTCTCTGGGGCCTCGCTTTGTTTGCATCTATTCACTAATGACGTCAACGTTTCACAAAGGCATACGTCATAGCCAGACGGCAAATGTCAGAAGACTCTCATTACCTTTACTTGTTTCAAATCGCGTGAGACAAAATGGTCAAGAACGTGAAAATATACCATTAATGTAAAGGAAGACAAATCAGCCATATTTTCGCTATGTACACATTATCCACGTACCTGACAGTCAAACAGCTGTGGGTGGTATGTGGACAGATGATTAATAGAGTTTTATTAACTCCACGTGTTTCATGACGTCAGCTTCCTACAATCGTTTCACGTCTAAAACAAACACCGAAGTAATTTTGCCAAGTGCAATTGTCAGATATTTCGAAAGTTCGTAAATTAAGGAAAATCCCCTGTGGTTTTATGATCTGGCTGCTATTGGTGGAGCACAGAAGAGTCGAAAATTATAATATATTGTTTTCGTCAAAGAAACGAAACTAAACGTTTAGCTGTGAGCCAGAGAACCTCTTTGATATATTTGTGACGACCTGTCAAATAATTTCGAAACTTGGCAGAGATTTCAACTGGATATATATATGAATATTTATAAATAATTATCGTTGTACTCACGACGAGATATGTATGGTTAGTTAGTTTCCATATACAAAAGAAACTAATGCCTATACGGAGTATATGCAAGATAAGATCATTTGATCATGGTTTTATAAGAAGGGTTCCTGTTTGAATTCGAACTAACTTCCACGTATGCTCTATATATGAACAAATACCGATATTGAGCTTAAAAGATGTTTAAAACACAAATACAAGTTGGAGTTTAAAAGATGTTTAATACACAAATACAAGTTGGAGTTTAAAAGATGTTTAATACACAAGTACAAGTTGGAGTTTAAAAGATGTTTAATACACAAGTACAAGTTGGAGTTTAAAAGATGTTTAATACACAAGTACAAGTTGGAGTTTAAAAAATGTTTAATACACAAGTACAAGTTGGAGTTTAAAAGATGTTTAATACACAAGTACAAGTTGTAGTTTAAAATTATGTTTAATCCACAAGTATAAGTTGGAGTTTAAAAGATGTTTAATACACAAGTACAAGTTGGAGTTTAAAAGATGTTTAATACACAAGTATAAGTTGGAGTTTAAAAGAT
>NW_013667914.1:146938-153673 GCF_000517525.1 Limulus polyphemus
ATGGTTGTTTTATAGATATCAAAGTACCGATACGACCATAACTGCCCTTGTATGGTTGTTTTATAGATATCAAAGTACCGATACGACCATAACTGCCCTTGTATGGTTGTTTTATAGATATCAAAGTAGCGATACGACCCTAACTGGATAAACTGAGAATAATGTAAAAGTCTGCATGCATTATATTTATATTTTCATTACGGTTTTGTTTACAGATAGCAGAATGGTCAGACTCACGAGGTCTGGAGCTATTTTCACCTGTCTACCGAAGAGTTAAGCAGGATATGGGCTTTGAAAATAAGACTTACATAGTAACTAGCATCTTGGTAAGTTTAAGTTTATCCGAGTTTTTTAACTTACATGTGCTTAGAACACATTATTGCAACCATGACGACTAATACATTTTAAATCATTACCAGCTACTGTCCTCTTGAATATCACACTAATTTACTGTAAGGCTAATATATTTACTTGTACATATAGTAGGAGTTAGTACGGTCTTCAAGAACTCCGTTTTAGGTATTCAATATTTAGTACAACAATCTTAAACGGTATCATGCAGTTCCTACTGTTTTATTGTATTGTTAAAGAATATCACATTGTTTTCTAATTTTGTTTATAACTTTATGAATAGTATCACGTTTCTTCATCGTGTGTTATTAAAACATCTAAAACTGTCACGTATATTCAACGTGTGTTATTAAAGCATCTAAAACTATCACGTATATTCAACGTGTGTTATTAATGCATCACATATATTCAACATCTGTTATTAAATCTTGAAATTTACACGAAATTACATTTTCTAATTTAGTGATACATTACGGTAAATAAGTAGCCCTGTTTAAGGAAACTAGAATATTCTTTTTTACATGTAATTACATTTTCTAATTTAGTGATACATTACGGTAAATAAGTAGCCCTGTTTAAGGAAAGTAGAATATTCTTTTTTACACGTAATTACATTTTGTAATTTAGTGATACATTAGGGTAAATAAGTAGCCCTGTTTAAGGAAACTAGAATATTCTTTTTTACACGTAATTACATTTTCTAATTTAGTGATACATTACGGTAAATAAGTAGCCCTGTTTAAGGAAACTAGAATATTCTTTTTTACACGTAATTACATTTTGTAATTTAGTAGAGTAAAATACTTTAAAACTTGAAACAACGTCAGCCAGGATTTACAATCACCAGGGTTAGATGAAGGTAAAACTATAAATGAGACTTTTTTGCCCGAGATAAAGCTATGGAAGACAATGTTATAAGAAACTAAAAATATGATAGAGTAAGTTAATCCAAGTGAAATACTATGAAAACGTATATTAGACCGGGGTAAAGCCATCAAGCATAATGTTAGATCAAGGTAAAGATATGAAGAAAAATTTCAGTTAAGGTAAAGCTAATAATGAAATTACACTTCGGTTATTAAACAGTTTACAAATTATACAACAACTCTCTGCAGGAAGAACCTTATCTCATGTTCAAGAAAGCTGAACCTAGTGAATATCTGGAAGGTAATGACAAGTTTGAAGGATTTTCAAAAGATCTCTCAGAACTGATAGCAAAACATCTCAACTTTGATTATATTTTGAAACTGGTGAATGATTCGAATTACGGAGGTCAAGATCCAAATTCTCCTGCTGGATGGAATGGGATGGTTGGAGAACTCATTCGTAAGGTAAGTAATGATACAAGCCATCTTTCTTTACTACGGAGGTGTGTGAGCAAGATGAATTTGTTTCAATAGTAGACCACTCATGTACCCTTTTCGATACACGCAGAAATAAAAAAAATATTGCTGTAAGCTATATTTTAATGTTGTAAATTCTTTGTTAACTAAAAGGCGCAGAACGCCTAGCAAATTGACGTCAAGTTTTCCTCGCAAATTCGAAGCTAGATCATAAATAGTTGAGAAAATTGTAGTTATTTTAAGATAGAGTTGAATCAGTCGATGCGTTTTCGGAAAGTATTTGGATTTGTGTTTGGTATCGCGTTTATCGAGTTAATTTGTACAAGTAAGATGATTTTTTAAAGTCATTGATAACATTGGCCTACAACAATTTGCGACAGTGTACAAGTATTCAATCTTGTAGACACGTTAAAGGAGAGAATAAACTAATTCATTCACGTGGAGTGGACTTTGAATTATTTTCACTGTATAATTTATAAGAACAATGTTACAACAATATATGTTGTAGTACACAATCTCTTGTGTATAGGCTTAGAAAGTAGACATGGCAATGGTGAAGATAGAATAAAATACATAAAAATTCATTTAGAATTTAAATCACTGTGTAACATATGCTCGTCTACGAGATAGTATGAATACCGAAATAAACACTAGACTGTATCAGATCACAATTATCTTGTAAGTAACACGGTTACTTGTACGTTAACTTGTAATTAAATATGTAGCACACGCTTACTTGTAGGTTAACTGGTAAAGACAAGTAACCATAATTCAAGAAAGACGATCACAACTTCATCGAGTGGTAAAGAAAAATAACTATCAAGTTTACCACATCATAATAGGTTATTGAAGAACGATAATCATCAGTTACAGAAGTTTACCACATCATAATAGGTCATTGAAGAACGATAATCATCAGTTACAGAAGTTTACCACATCATAATAGATTATTGAAGAACGATAATCATCAGTTACAGAAGTCTACCACATCATAATAGGTCATTGAAGAACGATAATCATCAGTTACAGAAGTTTACCACATCATAATAGGTTATTGAAGAACGATAATTATCAGTTACAGAAGTTTACCACATCATAATAGATTATTGAAGAACGATAATCATCAGTTACAGAAGTCTACCACATCATAATAGGTCATTGAAGAACGATAATCATCAGTTACAGAAGTCTAATCGACCTGGAAATAAAAGTAACCATCAACTATGAAATATTAATACAGTTTCATTGAATGGTAAATAAAGTTAACTATCAGTTATAAAAGTTTAGTACGTCTCCATTGAATGATAAAGAAAATTAACTATCAGTTATGAAAGTTTAGTACGTCTCCATTGAATGATAAAGGAAGTTAACTATCAGTTATGAAAGTTTAGTACGTCTCCATTGAATGATAAAGAAAGTTAACTATCAGTTATGAAAGTTTAGTACGTCTCCATTGAATGGTAAAGAAAGTTAACTATCAGTTATGAAAGTTTAGAACGTCTCCATTGAATGATAAAGAAAGTTAACTATCAGTTATGAAAGTTGAGTACGTCTCCATTGAATGGTAAAGAAAGTTAATCGTCAGATACAGTATTTGATGTTTCATTATTTTACTATTTGTGTGTGTGTGTGTTGTTAGAGCACTGTATTGTTTGTACGTTAGATGTTCCATTATTGTTTTGTTTTATAGTTTACAGTTTAGTAGAGCATCATGTTAAAGCATCGCTTAGGTGCGCGCAAGTGTGTTTATATATATATATATATTTAACTATAACAAAAGAAATAGCATCACAACTATTATCATATTAATTACATTAGTTGTTAATAGGCGATTAAAATCATCACTATAAACAATAGTAACTTTAATATAAATTAAGCCTTAAATTATTTTGTACAGTCTATTGTAATTTCCAGTCGTAACCTTAAAGTCATAACGGAAATTGTCTGTGGTGATAGCACTCAAAAGCGTTGAAGATTTCCTGTCTAATCATGGAAAAATCAATTAAGGGTGTGGATTTGAGTACTTATTCCCACAACGTCTCAACTCCTACTGCCTTTCACTGTCTGCAGCCAGTTGTGGGAAGGCAGTTACTCTTAAAAGTTATACTAATGTCAAAAGTATAAATAAAATAAAACTACCCTAAAAATATTTCTATCAAAAGTTTCCACCAACCTCTGCCCTTAAAAGTTCTAATAGTTCCTAAAGTAGAAAAAATAATAAATCCACCTTAATAGTTATACTATAAGTTACTCCCATCCTACATAAGATGACATAATAATGTTTTATATAAAATGTAAAAGATCTTATTTCAAATGATCTCGAAACGAACTACATGGCCTACTTCAATATTTCTATGTAGTTCATATTCCTCCCTTTCTATTGTAAAATTATTCAAGTTTAACACGGGATAGTTGAGACAAGCCCAGCTACTTGAAGTTAGTCTTTCCAGTCCTGGTCATACTGAATAAATTGTAATTTTAGCTATTTAAAGGTAGTTAACTACTTCTAGTGACAAAAAAGGTATTTTCCTTATTGAAAATTTATGTTTTTAAATATTTTCTTATTTCTTATTATTATCATAAATAAAACAGTGTAAAAAATTTCTCAATTTCCAGTGTTTATAACCATTATTTTCCAGTTTAGTTATGAATAATATAACATTGTCCATAAAAGAATTGCTATTACTATAAACAGTTAAAAATATTTTTAGTCGTGATATAATGATGCATTTTAACACCATACGTGGAACAATACTATTGGGCGTAAGTAGACCAAAAATGGGAAAATTTCTTATCAAAAATAGTAAACTGTACTTTGTCATTTACTAAATTAATATCCAAATCTAAATAACATGATCGTTATTACTTTTCTCCGTCACAAGTTATTTTGGATATATTAAGTTTGGTGTAAAGTTTTGATTATTTATAGCATTTAAATCGTTGTTGTAACGAAAAGTACATATATATATAACTTAGGAGTTAAAACTGTTTCATAAATGAGTGTTCATAAAAAAACAAATACAAATTGGCCATATTTGAAGAGAAGTTAGCTCCCATTGGAATACCCACTGTTTCTTTATATATACTTGTTCGTTAAAAGTAATATAACTATTATAAACACAGAAATGAAGAATATTTTTACATTGGACTTTAGTAAAGTTAAATTTTGTAATACCCATTTCCGTGTCTATAAATTTATCGAACAGGCCATTAAATACTTTGATTAAATCCTTCAGATCGATTTTAGTATATAATGTCGTAAAATCATGAGTGGAAACAGAAATGACCGCATCTGAAGCATTTAATTTATTTATACATTCCAAAACTGGAATGTTGTTCTTAATAACAGTAATCTGGATTATTTAAACATAGTGTTCAATTTTTTTCAAACACAACATCCAGAATATTATCAAGAACAATAGATACAGCTTTAGTAACTGTATTTAAAGAAATAGTTATAAATCTGAACTCGATAGGTATTTTTATGGAATTTTGGAATTGCATCTAAAAATTGCAAGTGAAAAGAAGAATGTATATTCCACTTATTTATGGCTTCCTTTATATTAGTAATAATACTACTCAGTACTTTTGCCAAATGTAATTGTATTTTTAATTTTTTAATTAAATTTATGCATACTTTTTTTTACATATAAAGCCAAAGTTACACCCTCCTTTACCGATAGAGGTAAAAATAAATTGTTCTTGTAATTATTTCATTATATTTTTGAAAATATTAAAATAAATATATATTTTGTATTGAGATAGGTTTAAGTTTCTTAGACGATTTTTTATGGAATTGATGTGGTATACAAAAAAGAAACATGGATGATAGTATGTTTTTTTTTACTTATTTTGATAATAAAATTATCAATATTTTTTCCATATCTTTTAGTATTTCATATTTTTTAGTTTTTTTGAAATTCTAAGTTTTGTTCTTTTTTTCAATATTGATTGTAATTCTTTGTCTTTGATAATCTCTAAATTACCTGTAACTATATGATTATGAAAGGGTCGTTGAATTCATTGTTGTTACAATAACAAGACAATTTGTCAATTTTCTATTTGATTAAATTCTTCAATAAACATTTTTATAGTTGAAGATCAGAAGTCCAAGGTTTATTATATTTAAAACTAACTAGAAATTGAACTGATTTAATGAAGAAACAGTTCTCTTGAACAGTTTTATGGATTAAGAAAGGTAGAGCTAAGTCATCATATATATATTCTCCAGAACACATTACACCTCCTTCCGTATTATATAGCCTAAAAACGAAATATTGTAGAATAAACGTTATTAGCGTTTTAGTTACAATATTTTTTTACCATTTGCAGGAGGCGGACATGGCTATCGCCCCTCTGACGATTACCTCTGCAAGGGAACGTGTTATTGATTTCACCAAGCCTTATATGTCTCTGGGTATCAGTATAATGATTAAGAAGCCGATGAAGAAGAAACCTGGAGTGTTTTCCTTTATGAATCCCTTGTCCAAAGAGATATGGATGTGCATCATTTTTGCTTATGTTGGAGTGTCGGTTGTGCTGTTTCTTGTTAGCCGGTTTTCTCCTCACGAATGGCGACTCGAAGACACCTTCCTGGGCCAGTCGGTGTCCAACGACTTCTCCTTAATGAACAGTCTCTGGTTTTCTCTGGGGGCTTTCATGCAACAGGGTTGTGACGTCTGCCCCAGGTACGAGGTTACCTTGCTTGCATAGAGAAAACATAGATAGGCTCTAGATAATGTAGTGAGTTCGCGTGTGATTATTTACTTATTGTAACTTTAATTCACGCTAAAAATACTTATAATTTTGAGATTCTTGCATAGAAACTCAGCTATCTAACAAGAAGAAGTCCTATCACCATCTGACGACTTTTATTAGCACTACGAGATACAAATAATTATAAATATCAGGTTATCGTAAAAAACTCAGCTATCTGATAGGAAAAATGGCCTAACACCTTTTAAGTACACTTACTAGCACCAGGAGATGGGAATAATTATAACTGTCAGCTTCGTGTAAAGAAACTCAGCTGTCTAATAAG
>NW_013667914.1:154673-165031 GCF_000517525.1 Limulus polyphemus
ATTATAATGCCCTCACGGATGAAAGGGCGAGCATGTTTGGTGGGATGGGGATGCGAGTCGAGCGTCCTAACCACCTGGCCATGCCGGGCTGTCTAATAAGAAAACGGCTTAATGCTCTCTAAATACTTTTATTAACACCAGGGGATATAAATTATAAGGATCTTTTCTGTTTCATGCGCCGCGTTCAAATAGAAAATGATATGTATTTTGGAATGTAGTTTTAATGCTGATTTGAGAAATATAAATTCAAATTTAGAGAAATGAAAAGAAATATTTTTAATATCTTTTATTTTGCTTACGAAAGAAAGGAAGTACTTTTAACATTAGATATATATACCTATGTATTTAAAAGAATTGCAAGACATCAAGATGATACAAAGTATCTAGTTTCAATGTAACAAATTCAATGTAAACATTCAGAATTATTTTTGGACATTTGCTTGAATAGATAATCATTTTCATGCCTACGACACCAAACGATGTTACGATTAGTTCCACAATTCCACTTGTTACGTCTCTTAACCATATTCAAAGTACTTTCAATTTGCTGCAAGTTTCAGAAATATAAATTAAATTTGGAGAATTGATTTTTAAAGGGGGAAATATTTTCATTTTTTAAGAATCTTTTAATTGAAATTATTTTATATTTAAATAAACATTTAATTATTTACTAATTAGTCTAACTCGATCTAACCTAGCAAAATAAAAAAATATATTAAAAATATTTATTTTCCTTTCTCAAATTTGAATTTATATTTCTGAAATCAGAATTAAAAATACATTCAAAAATATATATTTCTTTATATTTGAACACGGTGCATGAAACAGAAAAGATCCGCGTTCACTAAAACACAAACCAAAACTGACAGTACAAAGCTTCAAATTGGACAAATATCTGGTTGCAGCTGCAATATTTCAAAACAAACGGTGTTACTAACACTTTAAGAAATATCTTTTTGAAATACTGAAACTACAACCCCAACGGTGTTACTAACACGTTGAGAAATATCAGGTTGTAGTTTCAGTATTTCAAAACCAACGGTGTTACTAACACGTTGAGAAATTTTAGGTTGTAGTTTCAGTATTTCAAAACCAACGGTGTTACTAACACGTTGAGAAATATCAGGTTGTAGTTTCAGTATTTCAAAACCAACGGTGTCACTAACATTTCGAGAAATATCAGGTTGTAGTTTCAGTATTTAAAAACCAACGGTGTTACTAACACGTTGAGAAATTTTAGGTTGTAGTTTCAGTATTTAAAAACCAACGGTGTTACTAACATTTCGATAAATATCCGGCTACAGTTTCAGTATTTCAAAACCAACGGTGTCACTAACATTTCGAGAAATATCAGGTTGTAGTTTCAGTATTTAAAAACCAACGGTGTTACTAACATTTCGATAAATATCCGGTTACAGTTTCAGTATTTCAAAACCAACGGTGTCACTAACATTTCGAGAAATATCCGGTTGCAGTTTAAGTATTTGAAAACAAAAGGTGTTACTAATATATTAAATAACATTTCAGTTGCTAGCCTTCCTACTATAATGGACGTAACGTGTATTTTAATATCTACGTATGTAACCAAAACACCTGCGCCATCTATTAATGGCAACACAAACAAAAATCCATAAAAAATTCACACTTTGGGTATTCAAGAATCAAACAACAAGAAAAACAACTGTAGAATGTGCAACAACTCTTTCTTTATTATAGAACACGATTTTAAATAAAGTACTCTCCTCACAACAAGAACAAGACTTTCACGAAGACCGTACGTGATGGTTCAATTATATCTTTATTGATGTAATTTTTAAATGTAGTACTGAAAAACTGGAGTTCTTAAAAACTATTATTAATCAGTACCACTTGTTATATATAAAAACATTAAAGTTTATAACAGTAAAACTTTCAATATTGTAAGACTGAAACTTCTCATTATTGATAGATTCTTTAGCTTACTGAATTCAGTTTCATTGAACGTAATTCGTTGAGCTAACGAACCAAACTGGTGACAATTAATTTTTTGTCTAGTGTTTGGATACATCAAGTACGAGAACAACTAAAGGTTTGTCTAGTGTTTAGACACATCAAGTACGAGAACAACTAAAGGTTTGTCTAGTATTTAGACACATCAAGTACGAGAACAACTAAAGGTTTGTCTAGTATTTAGACACATCAAGTACGGGAACAACTAAAGGTTTGTCTAGTATTTAGACACATCAAGTACGGGAACAACTAAAGGTTTGTCTTGTGTTTGGACACATCAAGTACGAGAACATCTAAAGGTTTGTGTAGTGTTTGGACACATCAAGTACGAGAACAACTAAAGGTTTGTCTTGTGTTTGAATACATCAAGTACGAGAACAACTAAAGGTTTGTGTAGTGTTTGGACACATCAAGTACGAGAACAACTAAAGGTTTGTGTAGTGTTTGGACACATCAAGTACGAGAACAACTAACGGTTTGTGTAGTGTTTGGACACATCAAGTACGAGAACAACTAAAGGTTTGTCTTGTGCTTGGATACATCAAGTACGAGAACAACTAAAGGTTTGTGTAGTGTTTGGACACATCAAGTACGAGAACAACTAATGGTTTGTGTAGTGTTTGGACACATCAAGTACAAGAACAACTAAAGGTTTGTCTAATGTTTGGATACATCAAGTATGGGAACAACTAAAGGCTTGTCTAGTGTTTGGATATATCAAGTACGGGAACAACTAAAGGTTTGTCTAGTATTTAGACACATCAAGTACGGGAACAACTAAAGGTTTGTCTTGTGTTTGAACACATCAAGTACGAGAACAACTAAAGGTTTGTGTAGTGTTTGGACACATCAAGTACGAGAACAACTAAAGGTTTGTGTAGTGTTTGGATACATCAAGTACGAGAACAACTAAAGGTTTGTCTTGTGTTTGGATACATCAAGTACGAGAACAACTGAAGGTTTGTCTAGTGTTTGGATACATCAAGTATGGGAACAACTAAAGGTTTGTCTTGTGTTTGGATACATCAAGTACGAGAACAACTGAAGGCTTGTCTAGTGTTTGGATACATCAAGTACGAAAACAACTAAAGGCTTGTCTAGTGTTTGGATATATCAAGTATGGGAAACCGTTAGTTGTTCTCGTACTTGATGTGTCCAAACACTACACAAACCTTTAGTTGTTACCGTACTTGATGTATCCAAACACAAGACAAACCTTTAGTTGTTCCCATGCTTGATGTATCCAAACACTAGACAAGCCTTTAGTTGTTCGTACTTGATGTATCCAAACACAAGACAAACCCTTAGTTGTTCTCGTACTTGATGTATCCAAACACTAGACAAGCCTTTAGTTGTTACCATACTTGATGTATCCAAACACTAGACAAACCTTTAGTTGTTCTCGTACTTGATGTGTCCAAACACTACATAAACACAAGACAAACTTTAGTTGTTCCCATACTTGATGTATCCAAACACTAGACAAACCTTTAGTTGTTCTCGTACTTGATGTATCCAAACACAAGACAAACCTTTAGTTGTTCCCGTACTTGATGTATCCAAACACTAGACAAGCCTTTAGTTGTTCTGAACACATCAAGTACGAGAACAACTAAAGGTTTGTCTAGTGTTTGGATACATCAAGTACGAGAACAACTAAAGGCTTGTTTAGTGTTTGGGTACATCAAGTATGGGAACAACTAAAGGTTTGTCTTGTGTTTGGATACATCAAGTATGGGAACAACTAAAGGTTTGTCTAGTGTTTGGATACATCAAGTACGGGAATAATTAAAGGTTTGTCTTGTGTTTGGATACACCAGATATAGGAAATTATACATATCTAGTTCACAAATACATTTCAACGTTGTGTTACCAACGGATGTTCTTCTTCGGTACATTTCAGTGTATTACTCTTAGAGTAGGGTTAACATTCGGGCTTCATGATTTGAATGTACTGTGCCTAAGAAAAAACCTAGAAATCCCGTTTTTCTGTGACTTGGGTGTATCGTACCTGGGGCAGGTGTTAAATTCGTATTACGTGACTGCCTACAGAGAGAATAGAGGTTTATTAAGAGACGTTCACTCCTCGAAGGACGTTATGTGATTTAATTTCTGGTGTTTATTATTATTTTAAACCATGTTTTATCGGAAGAATCAGTTTTAGTAGAATAATTTACAGTGAGAGTAACAGCTATTCTAAACATTAGATGAAAGAACCAAGTACTATGGTGATGTTCCTAACTTTCAGGTCGATGGCTGGTCGAATCGTGGGAAGTGTCTGGTGGTTCTTTACTCTTATAATCATTTCGTCCTACACCGCCAACCTGGCAGCGTTCTTGACTGTGGAAAGAATGGTTACCCCTATCAATTCACCAGAGGATTTAGCCAAACAAACCGAAGTGGAGTACGGAACCCTCATGTATTCTTCAACCCAGGAGTTTTTCAAAGTAAGTCATGTTGCAGTACTGACACCAAACAAACTGAAGTGGAGTACGGTACCCTCATGTATTCTTCAACCCAGGAGTTTTTCAAAGAGAGTCATGCATTAGTGACCAGCAGGTGAATTGTTTGTTGAAATATTCATGACAGAAGCTTTCAAATTAGATATAAAATTGTTTGGGGAAAGTACTTTACTTCTGACCAAGATTTTTCACTCTTTATTCCAGAAACTTTGTCTGTCACCAGTAATTACTCCGGAGCTCACGAGCATTTTTAAAGCACATGGAAAAGACATGGAAAAATAATGGAAAACTGTTCAAAATCGGTAAAACACGCGCCTATAACAAAAACATTATTATTATTTGCAACGTTTTGGGCAGAAGCTCTTCCTCGGGCAGTTTAAGCCGTGTTTCATAGAAAAAAGGCTTAGAAAGGGTCGTTGAAGGGTTAGAATATATTTAGATCCTAAATTACATACGTACTACGTGGAGCACGTTAACAAAAATATTGTTAGAAGAAACATTGTTGAAGGGGTTCTGTAAACATTTTTAAAATGGAAAACAGGTATTAAAGTAAAAGAAATTGGATTTTAGAAATTAAGATGATAAAATAGTAATTTAATAATAATAACGATCAGGGAAATATGTGTAGACGGTGTCAAGTTAACACAGGTGCCCAAGAGATAGTACCTAGTAGTATCTGATGAATGAACTAGTCGTACCTAGTAGTAACTGATGAATGGACTAGTAGTATCTGATGAATTAACTAGTCGTACCTAGTAGTATCTGATGAATTAACTAGTCGTACCTTGTAGTATCTAATGAATTAACTAGTCGTACCTAGTAGTATCTGATGAATGGACTAGTCGTACCTAGTAGTATCTGATGAATGAACTAGTCGTACCTAGTAGTATCTGATGAATGAACTAGTCGTACCTAGTAGTATCTGATGAATGAACTAGTCGTACCTAGTAGTATCTGATGAATGACTAGTCGTACCTAGTAGTATCTGATGAATGAACTAGTCGTACCTAGTAGTATCTGATGAATGAACTAGTCGTACCTAGTAGTATCTGATGAATGGACTAGTCGTACCTAGTAGTATCTGATGAATGGACTAGTAGTACCTATTAGTATCCGATGAATAGGTACTTATTTAATAGTTTTGTCACCAGGACATTTATCTTGTGTATCTTATAAACAAGGATGTAAAATTTACAGGAAACTCCTGTAAGGCCTATTTGATTTCATCGATCTCTTTAGCGTTCCAAGATAGCTGTTTATGCCCGGATGTGGGAGTTTATGAACTCCAGGAAGCACGTCTTCACATCATCTTACGACGAAGGTATCAGACGAGTCCGTGAATCCAAAGGAAAGTATGCCTATCTTCTGGAATCCACTACTAACGACTACATTAACGAGCGCGAGCCCTGTGACACTATGAAGGTGGGAAGAAATCTTGACGCTAAGGGCTTTGGGGTCGCTACCCCACTTGGTTCTAACCTCAGGTAAGCCAGATAGATAAATATGTTCATGGGATCTGGTCATACCCTGACAAAAATAAAATAAGTTGTAAAAATCAGCAGCTTCTTAAAACTTCACAGTGGTAAAACCTGAAATGGAAAAGGACCATGCACATTTTACAACATCACATTATCTGATCATGTGCTTCATGACCTGGAATCTTTACACAGATAAAACAAGTAACTTGTAACAAACAGATTATAAATTTAATCGTTATATGGTGATCAGACAAACATTTGTCAGCTGGACATTAGTTGTTAAGTAAAGATGAGTTAAACATTTGTCAGCTGGACATTAGTTGTTAAATAAAGATGAGTCAAACAGTTAACCATTTGGACATTAGTTGTGCAATAAAGATGAGTCAAACAGTTAACCAGCTGGACATTAGTTGTTTGATAATGATGAATCCAACAGTTGTCAACTAGGTTGAAACTAGCTGTTAAGCGACTGTTGAGTATGGAATAATTCAGCTGGATATGTCTAAAAATCTGAAGGAATTATTGTGACTAGTTTGTTTACCGAAGTATTTGTCTTAATTTTTATTGCGTTGTTATGTCACACATAAATTGAAAGTGTTTTCTACGGTTCAAGATATATGAAGGTAGAAATTTTGATACACTTATGGGAGTAAAACTGGTGAGTTATTTCAATTACGAAATTTAACGGATTTTGATATCAACTTACAACTACAAAAATAGCTGACATAACAGAAAATATTCGTAGCTTCTGAAGAAACCCGAAAGCTTCACGCACGCAAGAACTTGAATTCTGGTGGAATTCATTAACCAGAAACTTTATTAAGCAGACATAAAATATCATGCCAGTTATTACTGACAAGAATAATAAATCTTGTAGAATACTTAATCACAATAACTTCCGTTAAGTTATTCATCTACTCCCACGTGAGTACAGAAAGGAAAACATGGAGCTGGGAATAAGAAATTAGCATGAAACTAGCCGGATTTCCCCGGTCTGAAGTATTGTTATGTATTGAGAGATTAGTTAATTATATGTATATTTTGAATATTAACACCTAATTATTTTGAGAATTTTCCCAGCAGGTTGTGAAGTACGTAGTAATAACGGTTAGAATAAATTATTTTAGTGTGTGTTGTACACTCGTAAAGTATGTAGCAATAATGGTTACAACAAAGGATTATATTGTGTTGTACACTCGTAAAGGATGTAGCAATAATGGTTACAACAAATGATTGTATTGTGTTGTACACTCGTAAAGTATGTAGCAATAATGGTTACAACAAAGGATTCTATTGTGTTGTACACTCGTAAAGGATGTAGCAATAATGGTTACAATACAGGATTGTATTGTGTTGTACACTCGTAAAGGATGTAGCAATAATGGTTACAATACAGGATTGTATTGTGTTGTACACTCGTAAAGGATGTAGCAATAATGGTTACAATACAGGATTGTATTGTGTGTAAAGTATGTAACAATAACGGTTAATATGTATATATATATATATGATCATATTTTATTGTAAATTCATAAAGTATAGATCACTGCTGGTTAAAAATAGAATTATAATCTTTCTGGGGATCGTCCATAGTTACTTATTTACATGCTAGACGAGTTTATCGTAATCTAAAGTACAGTATTTCCACCCTCTAGTTGTTGAGTTCTGTTACTGCACAAACCAGGTATTGTTGTAGTGTTCCTTACTGAAAACTATACCCAAGATAATACTTTATTATTATTTTTTTAAATAATGATTTTTAATTTTAACACTGGTTTCCAATATAAATAATATTACATGAATACTATTAATTATATTACTCATTCAAACTTGGAGATTTTGGCAACGGTCTTAGCATGGGTTCTAATAATCGTCTTTAGTAATACTGCCCAATTCAATTTGATTAAAGTACCATCCCACATATTTTCACGCACGCTCCACTTCCATGCCTCTAATCCACGAATGATCACTAGTCTTAAAGATAATAGAATCAGAAATATCCCAGAGAAGGCTGTAGTTAGAAGACTTTATTACCAGCTACTACCATCATCATAAGGTGGATATCACAGTTTAAGAAAAGCCTTGTTCAATATTGTTGAATTCGCAGTTGATATATGGGGAGGCTTTGAAGCTAATAAGAATACTTTGATAATAGCTTTAGGTCTTGATAATGCTTACAACTGAGACCAAATACCTATTATTGCTCAGCATATGCATCAATGTAACGAATGTAAAATGTTATAGCTGCAGTAACTGCTAGAAGACGCATCGTAAAGAATGGATGATGAATATCAGATTGGATCATAATCAACAGTGGTCTGCCTCAAATATCATCAACATCTACACAAACTAGCTGTATGTTAACCTTTGCTTACAATATTCTGGTGTACAGTAGAAGCTTTAGTAAAGCTGAGATCTAACGCAAGATGCAAACAACCCTTAGAAGGGTGAGCAAATGGTTATGAATCCCACCAAAACAACAAGCATTTTCTGCACACTTAACAACAGATATGTTGATGAAGATAAGCCACCACTACCCTTCGTGAGCACTGCTATCCCTCTGGAAAAGCACTAAAGTTTCTGGGGCTAGACTTTGACTGGAAAATCAACTTCACCAGTCACATTAACACTAAATGCATCAATGTACTTAAATCTACAGTAGTAAATAGAGAGTCACCTGCTTCTGCTGTACTAAAGTCTTATCAACTTTATTCTGGATTATGCCCTGCCGTTTATCAGTGTGAATGCTATACAGGTAGTTAAGATTTAACAGATACGAAACATGCGTTTAAGACAGGTCGCGGAATGTGCTACAGCCACCCCCATCCAAGCACTATTACACATCAATAAAATCTTAGCAGAGACAAGTGTAAAAACTATACGTTCTGTCACCAAGCCTCTGCCTTTTAACTTGGGACATTCTAATTCCACAACGACCCTATAGACACCAGCAAAGTAGGTTTTTGCCTAAAAGATACATTAGGAGAAAGCTAGTGGTGGACTTGTGCTATACAGCCACTAATAAGATAAATTATCACCACCGGATCTCGGACTTTCCCATGTGGGATAAAAATTTGATGTCAGTGAGATCTTTGAAAACCTTTCCAGAGAGTAAATGTAGAGATTTGGCAGAGGTTGAAGCAGAACTGTCATTTCAACACCCCTTAAAAGACTATAGTTGTTAATCTCCTACCCTACCATCAGATGATTCTTACGTCAAAGATTGTGAGAGAACTTGTTGGACATTCATTGTCTCATAGAGCATGACGCTGGTTGGACATTCATAGTCTCATAGAGCATGAGGCTGGTGGAGCATTCAAGCTTCCCACAAACAGCCAAGAGTGAAACTGAAAGTGAAATATTTGGGACTGGCTCACAGGTGACATTACTGTAAAAACTTCAAAGTGGTTGGTCCATGAGGAACGAGAGAATGCAAAGAAATTGCTGGGTAAGACCACCATCTGCATGTACGTGCCACACCGAGCTAAAGGAAAAAACAAACCGATAACTTTCTACGAGAAGCCCTTTTATCAAACGTGGTACAAGTCTATTGGCTGGATATTGATCTCTTTTGTATTAGTAAGGTGAAAATCAACCATGGAAGGCCTTTATCAACAGCCTCCCCCCAGTGGCACAGCGGCATGTCTGCGGACTTACAACGTTAGAAACTGACTTTCGATACCCGTGATGGGCAGAGCACAGATAGCAAATTGTGTAGCCTTGTGCTAAACTTCAAACAAACAAATTTTATCCACACTAAGAGAGAGTGAGACTGCTTACTGTCATCAAAAGTGAATATTAACTCTGATTGATCTGTATAGGAAGCTTGCTTCATCAGAAGTTAATATTAACTCTGATTGATCTGTATAGGAAGCTTGCTTCATCAGAAGTTAATATTAACTCTGATTGATCTGTATAGGAAGCTTGCTTCATCAGAAGTTAATATTAACTCTGATTGATCTGTATAGGAAGCTTGCTTCATCAGAAGTTAATATTAACTCTGATTGATCAATATATGTAGCTTGCTTCATCAGAAGTTAATATTAACTCTACCTATATAGATCAATCAATTAACTTCTGATGAAGCAAGCAATTAACTCTGATTGATCTATATAGGTAGCTTGCTTCATCAGAAGTTAATATTAACTCTGACTGATCTATATAGGTAGCTTGCTTTATCAGAAGTTAATATTAATTCTGATTGATCTATATAGGTAGCTTGCTTCATCAGAAGTTAATATTAACTCTGATTGATCTATATTGGTAGCTTGCTTCATCAGTAGTGAATATTAACTCTGACTGATGTAATTAAGATGTTAACAAGTTCTGTTTTCTGTCATACGTTTTTTTTTCCTTTCAGAGATCGTCTTAATCTTGCAGTTCTGTCTTTGAAAGAAAATGGTGACCTCGCGCGCTTGAAGAATAAGTG
>NW_013667914.1:165803-169476 GCF_000517525.1 Limulus polyphemus
ATGTAAATATATGTAGGGGATGTACAACTGACAGTGGAAAAGTAAGTAGTAATGTGTAAATATATGTAGTGGATGTACAAGTGACAGTGAAAACGTAAGTAGTGGTATGTAAATATATGTAGGGGATGTACAACTGACAGTGGAAAAGTAAGTAGTAATGTGTAAATATATGTAGTGGATGTACAAGTGACAGTGAAAACGTAAGTAGTGGTATGTAAATATATGTAGGGGATGTACAACTGACAGTGGAAAAGTAAGTAGGGTTATATATATATCTACTGGATGTACAAGCACCAGTGGGACAGTAACTACGGGTATTGATATATGTATATTTATATATATTTTTTTATATTGGATGTACAAGTGACAGTGGAAAGTAAGTAGGGTTATATATATATATATATATATATCTACTGGATGTACAAGTGACAGTGGAAAAGTAAGTAGGGTTATATATATATCTACTGGATGTACAAGGACTAGTTGGAAAGTAACTACGGATATTGATATATGTATATATATATATATATATTTATATATTGGATGTACAAGTGACAGTGAAAACGTAAGTAGACAGTGTATGTAGTTGTGACAGTGAAAAGTTTGTTCTATAAACTTATGTTCTTGTACGTCCTTTGGAAGTTTTATTGCTCCTTGTTTCTATTGAGTCTCTATATTACAAGAGTGACGAATTAACCTTGTTAATAAATTGTAATAGATATTTAAAGAAGCATAATTAGAACACATTGAATCTGGATTAATCATGTTGGCTTTGTGTTACACTGTATTAACATATTCTATTGTTTCTAGGATTCGTCCCAAAACGAGCTTACTTTAAGTAATGTAGCTGGCTGCTTCTTCATCCTGATTGGTGGATTGGTTATAGCTATGCTTGTGGCCTTACTTGATTTCTGTTTCAAAGCCAAAGCCGAAGCGTCTCGTGTAAAAGTGAGTAAATTGTAACATTATGAAGAAAAATGATGTTTGAAACAACTTCATTCACGAACAACGTCTAATATAGCTAGACCACAACTAGTACAGTAGTACTTTACTAGACTGAGGAAGTTTATCATAACATCTGAAACTATTCTAATATAGCTAAACCACAACTAGTACAGTAGTACTTTTGTAGACTGAGGAAGTTTATTATAACATCTGAAACTATTCTAATATAACTAGACCACAACTAGTACAGTAGTACTTTACTAGACTGAGGAAGTTTATCATAACATCTGAAACTATTCTAATATAGCTAGACCACAACTAGTACAGTAGTACTTTTGTAGACTGAGGAAGTTTATCATAACATCTGAAACTATAGTTATATAGCTAGACCACAATTAGTATAGTAGCACTTTACTAGACTGAAGAAGTTTATCAATAACATCTGACACTACGTAAGTGGGAACTGGTAAAGTTGTACTTGCACAGATTGAAGAAGTTTTTGGTAATATCTAAACAACTTTATAATTTCTGATTAAAATATTAGAACAATAGCATCTTTATAGATTGCGGAAATTTATTATATCTAAATATATCCTAGTTTCCGGTTTTGTTCTTTAACATACCTGCCCTATGTAATAGTAAGATGTTCTTATACGTCACTAAGGAAATTACTATTGATATATTTTTTCTAACTCGTGTTTTCGAGAGAAAAGACTGAACCTTATTTTGTTTCATCTTCGCAGATTAGCTTGTGTGAAGCAATGAAGGTTAAGTTACGAATATCTCTTACTGGGAACCAGCAAGAAGAACAAGAACCGGTACGAACTGGTACTCTATAAATCGGTATACCATTTTCATTATCGTTATCGCACAGTTTGATTAATACTATGAGCTTAATTCAAGGCATCTAATTTTTAATTGTATCACTACTTAACATTCTAAGCAAGAATTAATGCAAAACACGTCATTCTTAATTGTTTAATTAGTTAACATTCTGCGTTAAGATTAATCTAAAACATGACATTCTTAATTGTTTAACTTGTTAACACTCTGAACTTGGGTTAATCTAGAATATGACATTCTTAATTGTTTAACTTGTTAACACTCTAAACGTGGGATAATCTAGAATATGACATTCTTAATTGTTTAACTTGTTAACACTCTAAACGTGGGTTAATCTAAAACAATCATTCTTAATTGTTTAACTTGTTAACACTCTGAACTTGGGTTAATCTAAAATATAGCATTCTTAATTATTTAACTCGTTAACATTCTGAACGTGATATATGTTAATTTAACACACATCCTTCTTAATTGTTTAACTAGTTAACATTCTGAACTTGATATATGTTAATTTAACACACATCCTTCTTAATTGTTTAAGTAGTTAAAATTCTGAACTTGGGTTAATCTACCACATGTCATTCTCAATTATTTAACTCGTTAACACTCTGAGCTTGGGTTAATCTAAAAGATGCCAATCTTAAATAATGCAGAGTTTTTTTACATGACACGAGAGTTTGACAATAACTGTTACTTTTAACTCCTATTTCATTATATCTGTGAGTAAGTGTGGGACGAAGAACTACTCATATGCTATTTATTAACCTCTTTGCTATTTCATGAAAATGTGTCGAACCCTTTCTCCAAAATCTTCTTTGTCATCCTCTGTTCTGATGATTGGGGCCTGGTGGTTAGGGCGCTCGACTCGCAACGTGTGGGTCCCAGATTCAAATCCCCGTAGTCGAACAGGCTCGCCCTTTCAGCCGCAGGGGCGTTATAATGTAACGTTCAGTTCTACTATTTATGGCATTTTGAGTCCGTTTTACTTCACCATAGTGTAACCTAAATTAAATTAGTTAGGTGAATAATGTTATTACATTTCATGGTAATAAGCATTGAATAGGCGAACCTACAGTCCACAGCAAAGGATACAGCCAATCAAAGAATGCATTGGGCCTCTACGTCACAGGTTCTCTTTTCAATTTCAACTCTGGTGAAAAAGAAAAGAAATCGTTAATATATATTTACGGTTAATCCTTCTATTCGTTGGTAAAAGAGTAGCCCAAGAATTGGCGGTGGGTGGTGTTGACTAGCTTCCTTTCCTCTAATCTTTAACTGCTAAATTAACGACAGAGAGGAAATGGGCATCACCGGGTAAATTTTCTCCAGAATCACCAATGATACATCTGTATCTAAAGTGTCCCAACACTTGTAAGCGGCCTGGAGACTTTAAAAAATTCTGATGGTTACTTATATCTTAGGTTTTCACTTTCCCGCCTCTTTTTCAATCATTTCTTGTTCTACAATAATCTCTCCTGGAACTTCTCGTCTTTTTTATTCATTTTGTCAAATTTGTAACTCAGTACTGACACAACAAATGAAAATATTAAAACAAAATATAAGTTTCTTTTCTACGTAAATAAAACAAATACCTAAAGTAGAGGTAGTCAACTTACAGTCAACCAATAATTATAAGGACTTACTAAAATCGTATTGTTTTCATATTGATAGTCATGTTAATTAACCATTAAGTTAACTGGTCTACTAAAATCGTGTTGTTACTATGTAGACAGATGTGTTAATTAATCAATAAATTCACTGGCCTACTAAAATCGTGGCGTTATTATGTATATAGATGTGTTAATTAATCAATAAATTAAATGGCCTACTAAAATCGTGGCGTTATTATATAGATAGATGTGTTAATTAATCAATAAATTAAGTG